>NW_015666537.1:538148-553890 GCF_001515625.1 Sinocyclocheilus rhinocerous
GAGAGAGAGAGAGAGAGAGAGAGAGAGAGAGAGAGAGAGAGAGATGGAGCAGGAGGGACAGGGAGAGATAGAGGCTGCCGAAGCTCTCCAGGGTTGGAGCCAGGTGTGGATTGCACTGCATTCAATAACGGAGATGATTTAGAGGACAATAGGGGGATGTTTCATTAGAATCATGCTTTGCCTGTTGTCTTCCACTCTCAGTGTTAGAATTGCCAATGAAACTGCACCGATAGAGGGGGAAGTCGGTCACGCCACTGGGCCTCTTTGCTGGAGGAGAGATGCTGTTGTGGAATCAGAAAGTCATAAGAGGGATTTTTATATTCAGCACACTCTAAATTAAAAACTGCTGTAGGGCTACCGCTAAAGAAGGTCAAACGAGGGCAAAATTATTCACTTTAAAATTAATTTCTGAGTTGTCTACATAATTTACTGCGGGATAGGTAACTTTTTAATCATCTAAACATTATAATTTGCAAAAAAAAAAAAAAAGATACAATCTGCAAAATCAAAATAGAGCTGAACAGAAAGTGCATCGCACCTCTTTCAGTCAGATGACCTGGATTATTTGTGATGCGTTTTTAACAAGACAGTCTGATATTTTTCTTTTCACAAACAGTAATTTAAGCGACTTCTGACATCATGGAATTAAAAACTTGTGGGCAATCCACTGATCCATAGCAAAGAGCTTTTATCTGCCTCACTCACTATCAGAGCTGTCATTCAGCCAGTGCAAATAAACAGCAGCCAACCCATTCTCTGCTGCAATTAATGGAATTAATGAGATCTTTCCCTGGAGGCAATTCATCCATTTCAATTCAATGGAATACTCCATGCAGTTGTAAAATGAAGTTTAAAATGATAGACAGGATTAATATTTAAACACCTTTCTTCATAGAAAATATTTCTTACACACACACACACATACCACAGATGGGACCCTGCATGTACGATTAGTGTGTGATTGTATGATAATGGTATGATAATCGTGATTAATCAGATGCCCACTGGCAAATGGAAGTTTCCGGGGGGCATTTTGTCACCTGCATTCTAAACGGCATCATACCAAGCCTTGGCTCGATGACACTGCTGATTGGCTTAGGCTCTCAGAGTTGCTCTCTGAAGTGCTGCACTCGATTGAGATTCACATTTGAGAGCGGAAAAATACACATCACATCATGGGCATCCAGAGAACATCAACATAACCGGCTTGGAAAACATTTTGTGAAGAACAGAGACGTGTGCTTGGTCAAACGCCCAGACCTTGCGGCCAGAAACTGACAATTTTCTCCTTCTTTTCTCAATGATCTGCCTGTGTAATTATGTCAAATGTGCACATAAAGATTTATGAAGCCACTTTAAAGTGACGTGACATGTGACATGTGGCCAAGTATGGTAAACCATACTCGGAATTAGTGCTCTGCATTTATCCCATCCAAAGTGCACACACCAGCAGTGAACACACACACACCGTGAACACACACCCAGAGCAGTGGAACAAGGAGGCAACAACTAATTTTTACAACAAAACAGACTGAACTTCACAAATGCCATCAGGTTAAGTGATAAAAAGTCATTTTTAGACATCTAATGTGCACAGCTGAATTAATTTAAGGTAAAGATATTTAGGAATGATATTTTGATGTATTATAATGAATAAGACTTAGATTGAATAAAAATGTTGTTGCTGGGGCATATGTACAGAGCCTGTGACCCTCGCATCCTATTGAGCATTAAGTCCCCCTCCTCCCTAGAAATGAAATAAACATGTGCCTAAAGCCCATATCAAACCTTTCCAGTTGCACAACGACAGCTATCAATGTTTACAGATTCAACTCAAACAGTGTTTAGCCAGGGCACTCATGATTAATAGCAGTAGAAAACATATACACACAGCCGCGTCTGTGAGCACACACACATACACACGTACACTGAGCGAACAGCTGCTACTCCCTTGGATGCTCAAGGGATCCACAGCAGGCCAGGCCTGGCTTTGTGCAGACATCAAGGGCACTGCAATAGAAAGGATAACGCCTATTTGACACTTAATTCTGTACAGACACCTTAACTTCCTTTAAAGACAGGAAATGGAACTATTCCAATAAAAATAAATAATTTAACTCATTTAATATGTATTTTGGATTCTGGAAATGTTATTATTATTATTATTATTATTATTATTATTATTAACAACAACAACAACAAATAATTTTAATGATTAAAATAGTATTCAATAATAATAATAATACAATTTAATAATTACAAATTATTTAATTATAAATTATTATTATTATTAAAATATTGTGTATTCTGTAAATTGTATTAACAACAACAACAATATAATGTACATTCTTAAATATTATTGTTATTATTATTATTAAAGTAATGTATATTATTGTCTATATAGTATTTGTTTAGTTTTATTTCAGTTTTAGTTTTAGTAATTTTAGTACTTCAACTTAAACTAAATTATTATTATTATTATTATTATTATTATTATTATTATTATTATAATAATAATAATTATTATTATTATTATTATTATTATCCATAACAATAAAATTTCAGCATCCATTGTATTTTAATAGATAAATACATACATACATACATACATGCATACATACATGCATACATATTTTAAATTGTATTATTATTATTAGTCCTAATTTTTTTTTTTAATTCTAAAATGAAACAATTGTTAAAACGTAATTGTTAAAACGTAACATCTAACCAAAAATCTAAACCCACAGCAATATTTATCAACTCATTCCATTCACAGCAATAACAGCTTGATGAAATGAAAGTAAATTTGCGAAGCCCTCGGACTGAAAGTGGCTGCAGGCCTGAGCCTGACCTTGCCGAGAGATGGCTCTTCTGGTTCTGGTGAAGGTGCCGATTGGCTCGAAGTGTTGTGGGGGCTCAGAAAGAGAAAGAGCTAGGGTGCGACTCAGAACTCTGGAGGGTTTGGTCTGTGGGTGGATCGTACTTGCCCTAGGGGTGCGACGGAAGCGAAAAGGCCACGTTTGATCACATCATCTAAAAACAGTGTTTAATGATACTGTGTACCTGTAATAATAGGGTCAGAACTATATGATGTTCTTCGTTGAAAGACGACTTTATCAAATGTGATATAATTTGAATAAAGTCAGGCAATTCGGCACTTTACTCCAACGACGCCAGCAGACAATGGGGCTGCCACTCGTGCTGCAGAGGGAGGAAGGAGGGGCTGTGATACCTCTCCTCCGCCTGTCTGTGTCTATTAATGCCATGATCACAGATTAGCGTGACTTCAGGATAGAATGAGACAGGGGTTGGGGTGAACATGGGAAGAGAGACAGAAAGGTAAAGAAAGGGATAGACAAAGAGAGGGCACTAACACTTAAAACTGAACAATTTAGCCACATGAGTAGCCACTTGACTCATTTTTAGTCAAATACAAATGTGTCAGAGGGAACTGCACAAAGAGCAAAAGCCAATAAAATAAACAGAGAATAATTAGAAAAGCATATATTCATTGATATTAAATATACATTTTAGATTCTAAATTTATATTCATATTATTTTATAATTCATTATATTATTTTTATATTCCATAACTTTCCATTACTTACCATTTTTTATATTAAAGGGGAAAAAAAGACTGTAAACAATAAAAACGAATGTTTATTTAAAATATTATTTGGAATAAATTTGGAGTACATTTTACATGAAAGAAATTTAGAGATAAACATCTAGCTGTCCATTTAACATGCTTGATGTTAATACAGCAATATTTAGAAGGCAATCTCAAAAGGCAACCTTGTAAGATGCTATAACATCAGCATCAGTGAGACTACAGGGGAGTTTATGTTAGAGTGAATGAAGACATCGGCAAGTCCAGTCAGCTTCTTGCAGATGACATAATGCTAATGCGGAGCTATGCATAATTTACATTCACTCTACTCGCTCCTGACATGTTAAATGAGCAGTTTCAGCCAATCCTACACCAGCAATGCTTCATTCATCATTCGTCATGGAGTCAAGAGGAAGAGGGAGAGGCTTCACTTCATCATCAATTAAACAAGCAGAGGGACGCGTTCACAAGAATACCGCAGTGCTATCAGGATGTACAACCACTGTCTTTTGCATTAATTAAATATTGTTTTGGGCTTTACAGTAATTGCCCAATGCAAAATATGTTTTTACCACAAGAGAGATGCTAAATCCAAAGCAAAACAAAGCTAATTTCGCATGATTGACTCAAAGTGGAAAACTGCCAAGTTATTTTGCATAATCCAAATACCAACATCAGTAGGAGGAGCAATAACCCTTGATAATTTAAATAATTTCGTAAACCAAACTCACAGATCTCACATACATGACAAAAGGACAAAACCTTCCTGAAATCTATACATACACACAGACAGTTTGTGTTCATGCAGTTCCCCATTAAAATCCACAATAACAT
Source organism: Sinocyclocheilus rhinocerous (assembly GCF_001515625.1). Taxonomy (NCBI): domain Eukaryota; kingdom Metazoa; phylum Chordata; class Actinopteri; order Cypriniformes; family Cyprinidae; genus Sinocyclocheilus; species Sinocyclocheilus rhinocerous. The sequence continues at coordinate 542,593 of NW_015666537.1, forward strand.
GTAGATAGTGAAGTTAATACATGCTAACAGTTGCCGGGATAAGCATTTTATGTTTAATAAATTCATAAATTCCCACTGAGTGCTGTTCTGCTGGGGCTGGGGGGGTGTTGATTATGTTAGTATGGAGTGTTTATCAATCCCCCATACTCTTGTATGTCTATTAACCCCAAGTTCTTTCATTCCTAAGCAGGAGATCCCCGTTTACCAAAGCAACCCTGCTTCAATTCCCTTCAGTTCCACATTGCACTATTCTCAAGCAACCACAGAACACAAACTGGAAATTATAAAAAAAAATACCCCAATGTGCTCTAGAATGCTCCGCAGATCAGCTTGTTAATAGCTGCTGTAAAAACAGAACTTGACCAGCACTAGAAACTCAATGGTCAGTGATGGTGGTTGTGAAATCTATACATCAAGTATCATATCGAATCCTCCATTTTAACCTGTCTACCTCTCAACAGGCTATGAATCAGCAATTATTTCCTTCACACTATGTGTCACAATCAATTTCACTGCTCTGCGTAACAGAATGGTTTCGGGTGACATCTCCAATCAGTAGGTAGGGAGCACATCCTTTCAATGGAAATAGGGTGCTGCACAGGGTCATAACTTCTGACAAAATGCAAATTACATTTGTAACATAAACTGAAATGTCAATTGAGCTTTGCTAGGGCTGCTCCTTAGGTTTTTATACTAGGAAATTTATAATGCATGGTGAGCGCTGGATCAAGAGTCGAATGGTATGAGCAAAATTGTGGTTTTGGAGCCGTTTTATTTTCTGTTTCCTACACTTGAAAGTAGTCAAGGCTATTTTCATTTCATCACTTCCCAAATGAGTACACTGAGTTTTGTACAGTTTTGCCAAACAGAAAAAAAATAATATTTAAGTCTTGAACAAAAATATATTATATATACACATATATAAATATACACGTGTGTGTGTGTGTGTGTGTGTGTGTGTGTATATATATATATAGTATCAGTCGACCTCTAGTTATAATCCACGAATCTAACTTGTCAAGTCTGCTTATTTGGAATGACTCCACTGTCTGCTATGGTTCCTAATAAAAAATTATTTAAATTGCTGTGCTAAGAACACATTCATTTAATGCATAAACACTTCTCACACTGTTTTCATCATGGACATAAACTGGACACAATGAGGAAAAACAGACCCCATAAGGGACTACAGGGCCTAAAATAAGGCCTCATTAGTCACAACTAACCTTCACAGATGCTCAGTCAGAAATTACTATCAGGTTAGAAGGATTACATACACATGCAGACAAACCAGTTATGTTTGGTTATTGTTGTTTGGATGCTGAAAATCTCAGATACTTAAACTGTAATCCATATTGCTTATTCTAAAATAAAAAAAGACAGGAAAACCAAATACCACGTTATATTTCCTTATAGTCTTTTTTTTTAACGTATGTAACACTTATATAACTTTTTTTTTTTTTTACAAAATAACAAAAATCAACAGTAAACAATATGATTTTCCTATGGATTAGCTTCCTCTGTGACACTAGCACTTGACCAAGCAAAAAAACTGCTGAATAGGCTCCAGAGCTGAAATTATGTCAACTTGCATATCAAAACTGAGAAGTGACCAGAGTGCCAATGGGAATCCCAGTGCCAAACAGAAAAAAAATAATATTTAAGTCTTGAACAAAAATATATTATATATACACATATATAAATATACACGTGTGTGTGTGTGTGTGTGTGTGTGTGTGTATATAGACACAAACAGTGTGGCTCAGTGCCACAAACAGAGGCTAACACTCTGAGCACAGAGACTGTAAACGTAACAGCAGACACCATCTGTACTGCAGGTGTATGTTTGTGTTTACAGTCAAGACTAACACTCTCTTGCCATTAAATAGAGAGGTAGGTCGAAGGATCTAATTAACTGCAATTGATGATTTCAGCATCTATTTAGTAAACTGAATGGTTAGGCTAGCAGATTAATACTTGGATACTCAGTTCCTATTCTCAATATGAATTTATATCTCAAGTGTAGTGTTCACATAATTAATATAGAACCCATCAACTGAACATGTTAAAACTATAAAATTCCGTTGTTTACAAAAAAATAAAAAATACACTACACAATTAAAAATTTTGGAGGTTGGAAAGTCTCATAAATGCGCATCAAGGCTGCATTTATTTAATCAAAAATTAAAACATTAATTAAACATTAACAATAATATTGTTTTATATTTTAATATAGTTCAGTCTGTAATTTATTCCTGAGATTGCAAAGCTGAATTTTCAGCAGCCATTACCAGTTTTTAGTGTTACAACATGACCCTTCAGAAATCATTCATATGCTGATTTGAAAGAAACATTTCTTATTCTCATCAATGTTAAAAACAGTTGTACTGCTAAATATTTTTTGTGGAAACCATGATACATTTTTTTCAGGATTCTCCGATGAATAGAAAGGTTTAAAGAGCAGCATTTGTTTGAAACTCTCTTTTTAACAATGTAAAAGTCTTTACTCCTACTTTTGATCAATTTAATGCATCCTTGCTAAATAAAAGCATAAACTTATTTTAAAAATAATTTAAAAAATCTTACTGGCACCAAATTTTGGAACAGTAGTGTATACAGTACATACAGTATTTTATTCTCAGCAAATGATCAACTCTGGAAACAGAAGGCCTATCTACAATAAATGCACCTCCTCTTCCAAAATACCAAGACAATACAATACCTCTCTTGACTCCTGCATGGGTAAACTGGACACCACCTTAATATCATCCTTAACATCCATCTTTACGTTGGCCTGCTGATGGTCACTGTAGTCAGCAACTTCTTGCTAAATACACATTGCAGTGTTTCATGACAGGTTTTGTTTTATTGATCAATCGTTTGAACATCTAATCAGCTGACATTTGGATAAAGCTGTCCCTCTATCTGATTAACATATTCAATAGCATTGAGCATTGAATCATTCAGTCTGGCTTATCCAGTGACAGCTTATTTGACCCTGTTTTGTATTGCTCTCAATCACTTATGAAAAGACTGTGTCTCTATCCTACAACGAAAGACCAGCCTTTATTCAGCAATGTCTTAGACGTCCTTGAAATAATGATAAATTGACTTCACAACACACATCACACCATTATTAGAGATAATCTCTTTCTCTGGTGAACAGGAAAACAAGAGAGGAGCATCAGTTATGTCCTCCATATTTACGTCACACAGATATCTTTTAAAGGGTCAATAATCTTTTCACCTACACAGGCGTTATCAGATTTGGTTTACGGTTTGATAGAAGCCTATGCATTATCTGAGGCTGATAATTGGCGGGGAGTCTCTCCTACAACAAAGAGTTCTTTTCCGCAGGGATGCGGGCCTCAAGGTCAGAGCTCAGTTCTGCCATGGAGACAACAGGGGGGCATTACCTTCCACCAAACAAGCTGTCAGCACTAACTTTGTCAGGGCACAGACAAATAAACTGCTAGACAGTGATAATAGATCTAATTTCACCTCCCTGTCACTCCCTCCCTCAAGGGAGCCAATTCCAAAGCACGAAAGCTTAAGGAGCGAAAAAAAGAAAAGAAAAAAATCAAATGACAAAACCAATGCTATCTAAAGAGATAAAGGGGTAACTCACATGAAATTCATCTCCAGAAGGAGCATTGATTTCGATGTCTAAAACTTCACCAGGGTCCACTTCCACCTCTTCTTTAGGACATCTGGCGTGGTCTTCAGCCAGGTTCGCAAACGAGGTAGGCTTTGCAATCGCCTGCAGTTTTGGTTTAAAAATGCTTTCATTGTGACATCTGAAAAGAAAACACAACCTGTATAATTGTGCTTAAAACAGCCACAATCAAGGAACCAACTGATATACCCATTTTAAAGTAGTATTACGATTACTGGCCATGTCAGAACATCAGTATTCTCCAAGCAGAGCTGCGTAATTCTTGTTTGGAAATTTGCCAGACGGAAAAAAAGAGTAAGATGAGGGCATTTTGAAACAACATTCCCATTAGGTGCAATGTGCTTCGGCAGTGTTTGCTCTAAGCAGAGCTTACAGAGGCTCTGGGGGGCATCAAAAATCAACCTTTATCTACCAGTTCCCCCCTATAGACCAGACTGCTACAGAAAGAGGAAAAGTTCACCCTACCTTATAGTTTCGTTCTCATCATCGCTACACAAAAGGTCATCATTCAGCTCTTCATCTGATGTGTCCAACAGATCCTGAGAAACACACCCTCAGTTTAAGCTCTTTGCAAACCAACTCTTTAATGAGTTTAATTATTACATTTGTTGATATAGTCTTTTCTACACAGAACGAGAACCTATCCACCTTCTATAATGTATATTTTATTATATTGGTTTACCAGTCGATATTGTGGTAATAATTTACATCTATAAATATTAAATACGATTTTTTTTTTGTCAGACTGCTGTTGCCTGATTCAAATCATACAAAATGAATTCTTATTGGTATTTTTAATTAAATCAGTCACACATCTGTTGAATAGTATGCTCGGATCTTAAATAATCTAAAGGGTATTTGTAAAGCCAAATAAAAAAATGAATGCAAAAGAAGAGATTCGACTCCCAAAATGTACATGATAAATAGTGATGCACTTATAAATCTTGTTGCTGCTTTTAATGATGAGCCAGAGTTTGGACAGTTTAGCCAGTCTTCTCAGTTATTAAATCAAAGTGTAGACTTAATAGTTCCTCTCCCGTAAAATCTGGTCAATCCTCAAGAGACCTCAAACCTGCCACAGTTAAAGTTATTTCTAGTAAGGTCCTTTAATCTACAGAACACGTTGTATTTGTGCCGTAGGACACATTTAGCAGATACCATTAGCTGCAAAAAATAGGACAGCTGGCCCTGTGAAGAAACCACCTGTCACAATCCTGAGGCAGAATGTGACACCATCACCTGAGACCTGGCATCTTAACAGATATTTACTGCTGTTTATCAGCATATCATACTGTGTGCACTGAGAATGCAATCACTTCACATGATCTTCAAGACAAGATTCAGAGATCTCGGTCCAAGACAGCGGATAAAATCTATTCAAATATATACGCAGTGTTCTGGATATAGCTCAAGCACTCACTTATTTGGATGTCAGCCAGTCATCCACCAGAACGTCTTACTCTGAATCACGTTATAAGGAAAGAACATAAAGCATTGCACGCCCAAGACCACCAAGCCATTTAGAAACATACTGATTTTCATTTTCACAGAAAGAAAATAACTTTACTTTAAAAACACAATTAAACAACGTGAAAGTTATTCAGAGATCAAATGTGTACATGCTTTACCAAAATGACTTATTTGGCAAGATGCCTTTATTTAGTAAGGTGTATCTCATATGGCTATTAATATTAATAGATGGAAATATCTAGTTTTTATTTCAGGATAGTTATGTTAATTTTAGAGCTTAAATAACATACATTCTATTAGTGAAGACCCGTTTAACCCAGAATACGTTCAGAGCAGCATTAGGCCTACCTGTATCTTGAACTTGATACTATCCTCTGTAAAACCTCTCTCGTTCAGGCTCGTCATAAACTTCATTGTTCTCTGTGAAGAGAATAAATCACGTTTTGTTTGTGTTTGAATTATATTGTGCCGTAAAATGTAGGCGCTTGCAGCATTTAGTGCACACCAAGTGTTGTTTTAATTATTATTAGTTCATTCATTTAAAATTTACCAGAGCAAGTGCAATGCCGCAATACTAATAATGCATTTCTGCACAAATAATTCTGCCTATTTCAGAAAGAAATAAGCCACAGTTGTTTAAGAAACATAAGCTACTTTCACTGCAATATTTTGGCACCAGTAAAACGCTACGTGCGTCACGAGATTTACAAAATATTTTTTTGTAAAATTTTCTGAAAACTCTTGATTTTTTATTTTTTTATTTTTTGACGTACAGCTTTCTTGTGCAAAAATCGTTATCGTTCCAGTTAATGTTGTAATTTTTACAATTTATATTATGTTAGTGTCAATTAGGGTCAGCCACGCACGGAGAAATACAAGTTTTAGGCGTTATCTTAGATATAGTTCGGGTGTCTCCAAACTGTTCGGTTTTTCACACAGTAATTTTACACAAACAAATGTCGTAGAAAACATAAAATTACGTTAAGGAAGTGCAACATTCAGCACTCACGTGACTAAAGGGACACCGTGAACCACCTGCTGACGTAGGCTACTGCTAGATACGGCAAAAACCTTGTACGGTAATAATATAGTGTGGCTTTTGCCGAAGAACAATTTGCCTACCTTGAATATTTTCCATTATATATACACATGATACACAACCTGACCTGGTGTACACTAAATGTTCAAATAGGAAAAGTTATGAAAAAGTAAGTTATGCAAGGGTAATTGTGGGTAAAAAAATTTTGAACCCAAACAACTTTTGAAAATACACTTCACTTGAATATAGTATATATTTGAGATTCCTTTTCACGCTCGAAAATATTTCATTTTAAATGCAAATATAATAATATAATATACAATTTTATAAACCTGCTAACGATCTTTTACTACAATATGTTTTTCCGTGAATAAAGAACCCAATACCAATATATATATATATATATATATATATATATACAGTACCTATAAAAGGTCTTCATACCCCTTCAAAATTCACATTTTGTTATGTTGCAGCCTTATGTTAAACTACTTTAAATAACTTTTTTTCCACATCAATCTACAATCCATACACCATAATGACAAAGCAAAAAACAGCTTTGTGACAACTTTGCAAATTTATTAGAAATAAAAAACTGAAATGATTCCATTGAATAAGTATTCCAACCCTTTTCTGGGACAGTTGAAATTTCAGCCAGGAGCATTCATATTGCTTGTAGATGTTACTAAACTTCGAGTGGTGTTAAAGGTGCACTAGGTGATTGTCTTCAGAATTTTTTTTTGTTATGCTGGTTGAAAGTCTCTTCACATCCCGATAGCAATCATTAAGTTGAGTGGTCTAAATGTATTTATCTGTATTTATATATTCTGTGGAAGGCGTAGGACCAAGAAATGTTCGTCCAATCAAAACGCTCGGTCCGATAGTTTTAATTGGCTTTCCTACCTGCCTGTCAACATATGTATTTGCATACCTCTGCGCACCCTGTTCGCGCAGACAGGATACGTCATCAGCGCGTTCACGCATGCTGTGCAGACAGAGCGAGAATGGCAGACAAACATCAACAACCCGATCTTCCTTCCTGGTATTGTAAGTTCTCATCTTACCCACTGGTCTACGTTCATCTTTATATAGATCAGTGAATTTGCCTTTGTGATGTCATCTAGTGACATTTAGCTACCAGTTTTAGCTACTTTCAATTGAAAGCAGTTGGCAACACTGCCTTTAACTTGTGGCAAATTCATTTGAATGGGTATGATTTGGAAAGGCACACACCTCTCAATAAAAGGTCTAACAGCTGAAAATGCATATCAGAGCAAAAACCAAGCCCTGAGGTAAAATGAAATGCCTGTAGAGCTCAAAGACAGGATTGTGTCAAGCCACACATCTGGGGAAGAGTTCAGAAAAAAAATCTGCTGCATTGAAGGTTCACAGAAGCATGTAGCCTCTATTATCCATAATGGAAGACGTTTGGAAACACTAGGACTCTTCCTAGAGCTGGGCTCCTGGCCAAACTGAGCAATCGATGGAGAAGAGCCTTGGTTAGACTGGTGACCAAGAAGCTGATGGTCACTCTAGTTGAGCTCTATGATCATATATGCAGATGGGAGAAACTTACAGAAGGACAAACATCACTGCAACACTCAATCTGGTCTTTATGGCGGTGTGGTCAAACTCAATCCTCTCCTCAGTGATAACACATGAAAACACACTTGGAATTTGCAACAAAGCACCTAAAGAACCCTCAAATTGTGAGAAACAAGATTCTTTGGTCTGATGAATCTCAATTCTTAGCATCATGTTTGAAGGAAACCAGGCACTGCTCATCACCTGGAGAGTACCATCCCAAAAGTAAAGTGGTGGTCGCAGTCTCCTGCTGAGGGGCTGTATTTCAGCGGCAGGGACTGAGGGACTCGTCAGAGAAGAAGGAAAGCTCAACACAGCAAAATATAGAGATAGCCTTAATGAAAGCCCAGTCCAGAGCATTCAAAACCTCAGACTGGGCAGAAGGTTCACCTTCCAACAGGACAATGACCCTAAGCACACAGCAAGAATGGCTTATAGACAACCATGTGAATGTCCTTGAGTGGCCCAGCCACAGCCTGAGCTTGAATCCAAACAAATATTTCTGGAGAAACCAGAAAATGTGCATCTGCCCCCATCCAACCTGACAGAGCTTGAGAGGTGAAGAGGTGAGTAGAAGAATGGCAGATAACTGACAAATGCAGATGTGCAAAGCTTGTCGCATCACACCAAAAAGACATGCAATGTACTTATTTCGGTTTTTTAATTTTAATAAATTTGCAAAGTTGTCACTGTTTTTTGCTTTGTCATTATGGTGCATGGAGTGTAGGTTGATGTGGAAAAAGAAGTTATTTAAAGCAGTTTAACATAAGGCTGCAACATAAAAAAAAACGTGAAAAAATGAAGGGGTATGAATACTTTTTATAGGCACTGTATATATATATATATAATATTTTAGATTCCTTTTCACGCTCGAAAATATTTCATTTTAAATGCAAATATAATAATATAATATAAAATTTTAGAAACCTGCTAACGATCTTTTACTAAAATATGTTTTTCCGTGAATAAAGAACCCACCTATATATATATATATATATATATATATATACAAATGTTCATAGTAGTTTTCATACCACACAATAAGAGGTATCTATAAAGGTTTAAAATTGTATTTATTTATTTACTGCTGCTCTAATTGTGTTTGTTTGTTTGTTTGTTTGTTTGTTTGTTTGTGGCGTCTACACAAAACACACTGCCAACAGTATTCAAATTTAATTTAGTTTTTAAAAATTCCAAAACTGTTGACTTTACGACTTACACATGTTCCCATACAGCTAAACTTAGTTTAGACACAGTATTTCTGTTTTAGTTTGCAGAAAACAAAAATAAAGCATGTTTTATTTATTTATTTTTTGTAAACTCAGTGCTTGATTGTAACGGCTGTAACGTTTCCCATTATCTGGTCGAGTGGTGTCTGGGAACTTTCTAATCCGGGTATTTCATGTCTAGTCATTCTTTGCGTTCATTGGATGACAGTCAGAATTCTGTAATTTCATTGGCTGTCAATTCTTAGTGTGGCCAGCAAGGTTGCTGGTCGTGGCAGCACGACAGACCGGCACGTAGATAGTCGTTGCTTTTTGTGTTGGAATTAGGAAGCGCATTTGTAATTCATTTTTCAGACGGATCTTTGTGAGTTTTTGTGTAAGCTATCTGGTATTGAGCTTGTACTGTGTTTCGCCTCAATCATTTTTTATAGCAACAAAAACTTTTACCCGTGCCTCACTCACCTCTTGTTGTTGCTCACACGTGCCGTCACAGGTAAGACCGTAAACACTTCTTCGACTGTTTATAATGTGTTAGTTTAAGGTATATAAAACGACTGGTTGGCCACTATACCCTATCAAATCCTAATTATGTACTTTTTTTAGTTCTTTTATTTTAGCTGCTCATTTACTCACACACACCTGAACAAATGAAACAGGTGGAGCAGGTGCACCAAGTTTTACTTGCAAGTTATTCAGAGCGCACTATTAGGTGGCACCGTCTCGTATACATATATTTAGACTAGTAATCAGTTTAAAATATATCCTAAGCTATTTAAATAACAGAGATGCATATATTGCGATGAGTCAGTGTTTTGGTTATCAGAACATTAGTGGTAAATGGAAATTACACAGTAGATGTACAAAAGTAATGGTGTTGTTCAGTTGGGGGCGCTAGTTCATTCAGAACTTTATGAAAAGCCCCTGAAGTTTTCAAAAAGTTTAACAGAGCAGCAATATGTAATACTATTATGCATAAAATACACCTGATAAGTAGGTTACTTGAAGCCCATTTTCAAGGCTGTAATCTGAACTCTTTAAAATGCTACGTTACCTCTGAGGTGTTTTATAACTCTATTCCAACTGGGCTTGTGTGTTTTTGAATTCTCATTTGAGGAAGATGCCACACACTTTATTCCCTTTACACACGTTCAGTTGTTATTCCCATTCAAAGCGTTTAGTAATGTTGACACTTCTCTGACACAATAATGGGGTCATTATTGTGTCAGAGAAGCTTCTTGTTTGTTTAAAAAGGTATGCCAAATGAGTACGTATTGTAATTGTGGCGTTTCATAGATTTGTTATTCATAAGACACGTATAATGGTACCATATTCATTATATTTATCCCGTATTTGTCCATACAAGGCTGTGTGAACATTAGACACTGTTTTTAATATATGCAAAGCTAGTACACTGAGACCGTTGACTAACTAGTGGGTGCCAATTTGGCTGTATTTGTAAAATAGCTGAGTGTTTGCTGAAGTAAGATCCTTTAGACAATTATACAGTTGTTCACTCAAACTGGGCTTTTTTTCTGTTGGTTATCATTAGCTTGTTGTGATGAACATTCAGTATAATTGTTCTGTGAGTGTCTATATGAAATGGAATAATGCAATTTCAATTACCTTCACCGTGTTTTCCTCATCCAGGAGATCAGCATGTCACCATGGGTTAAACAGGTTTGCCTTGTTCTTGTGGCAGTGTTCATGTTGTCCAGTACAACAGAGTCAAAGAAAGATGAAGCATTGTACTGTTCAGGTAAGTTGATGTTGCATGGAGTTTCTAAATAAATAATCAAAACACACACACACACAAATGAATTATAATGCTAAAGTAAGGATGATTGAGCTGGTAATTACAACACATGTTTCTAGTTGTTTAATTTTTCTATTAGGAGTGTAATTTTTATCTCTTAATTTTTCACTTTCTTTTAAACCGCCATGTTTTTAAACCTTTTGTGACATCAGTACAGACAAAGTGGACAGCATGTGCATGAATTAAATGGTAATTTATTCAGAATTGAAGTAGTTTGATCAAGCGTTTATATGGCTAATATTTTTTAAGTGCGTGGTTAAAGATATTCAAGGTGTTTTTTCATAATGACTTCATTCACATAATTCAGAATTAAGGATATATAATAAAAATATAATTAATTATATTATTCAGAATGTAGTTTGATCAAGCGTTTATATGGCTAATATTTTTTAAGTGCGTGGTTAAAGATATTCAAGGTGTTTTTTCATAATGACTTCATTCACATAATTCAGAATTAAGGATATATAATAAAAATATAATTAATTAATTA
>NW_015666537.1:555875-558135 GCF_001515625.1 Sinocyclocheilus rhinocerous
AATTATATATATATATATATATATATATATATTATTTGTATTTCGCGGAGTGACACGTGTAAAAAGTTGTTTCATTTAGGTTAAAATTTTCACACTGACTAAAATGCCCTGTAAACAATGCAATCCTTCCCTTTGTTTTATATTTTTTTTAAATGACATTTTAAAAGAATTTCTGAAGCAAACAACCACATGTTCAATGGTAACTAATTGTGCTTGTTTTTGAAAAGTATTGCTGCTAAAATAAAAAACTCTGAGATGAACTGTAGTTGAGCCTGCCGAGTTAAAAACTTAGTTTTTAAAATTAAAAAGTACTACTGATTTCCTTTATCTCTTATTATCATTGTGGAAATATTTGTTTTAAAAATATGTTTAGTGCTTTTAAGCGGTGTCAGCTTCAGTTTGATTTAATTCAAGTACTTGGAGTGAGCTCTAAATAATAAATGAATATTTTTCATGTTGCTTTAAATTGGATTGGTCATTTGGATACTGCATACTCTTTGTGAGGTTTTATAACTTTTTGTGAGTTTTATATACATCACACCTCGCAGTATTATTTATTTTGTTTTCTGGATTTTGGTTTCACAGGTTACTTGCAGTTCTTCAAAACAATAAAACTCAACATAAGCGTAATCATATTTAAGTGCTATATTGCACTGATACAGTTTGTGCAAGTTTCACTTGTTTTTTGCAAAGTATATTTAGATCTGTAGTGATGACTACAGTATACAGTACAGGTCTTTAATCAGTGGATTTTTTTAACCGTAATGTCCACATCTTAGCTTATGTTATTATACTTTTTTTTTTTCTTTTTTTCCGTCCTAAATTAAGTTACTCTAAACTAAGACAAGCAAATATGTCTCAAAGGTTATTAAATTTACTAACTAGTTTTTCATATGAATCATCTATATAAAAGGCCAACATTAAATCAACACTGAAATTAACTATTTCTACTATCTTGTATGTGAATGGATTTAATTTCTTACTTTCAGAGGATTCCGAAGTTAATTTGTATGGTAAATGTACAATTTAAATGTGTATTCCATTCTGGTCACTTTGCAGGACTGAGATTCTTTCAAAAAAGCCCTGTTGGTTTCTATTATAAAATAATATTACTAGTATTACAAAATAATAACACTTGGTGAAACTAATGCTAGGACCAAGCCTTTTTGGAGAGTCAAAGGGTGCAAAGCTTGGTTCACATAAATTCTACTTTAAGCTCCGCCCAGGTTTGGCAGTTGCCATGTTAATATCGCAAGCATGACTAAGCACCAGTAAACTCAAGAGTTTACCAGAAGCATAGCTAGTGCATTTTTCGCCATTGCCATTTTTTTCCATTTAAAAAGTACATGCAATGCAGGTAAAAAAAAACTTGATACAAAATTGATTCTAGTTCAGCTGATTTAAGTACATGCCATGATTAAAAATCTAGGCCTGATCATTAATTGTACAAGTAGGCATCCAACATTATCTTATGGGAAATGTATATTTAGACGTATTTATTGCAGTACAGTGTACAAAGGGTATATATATATATATATATATATATACACACACACACGTTTCCTTCCATTTCCTGCTGGAAATATTTAGATTTGTATATTGTCAAGATGTCTTAATCAAAATAAATAAATAAACCTGCATTTTTTTCCCCCATTTTTTACTACCATTCGATGTTTAAATGATTGAATCGATTGTAATGTTTTTTTGTTTTTTTTCTAGCCTGTGTGGCGATTGCAGAGGAGCTGAACTATTCAATCAGTCAAACTGATCCAAAAAAGACGATTCATGTTGGCGCATTCAGACTTAAACCCGATGGAAGTCTTACGGACAAAAAGGTATGATTCACTGTTAATTGCTCCAGAATCAATTTATCACATTTATCATTATCAGTGCATTTACAGTTTCGTCTAAAGTCATTTCATCTTCATCCAGGGTGATTCTGACAGGCAACTTGGGGTTTCTCTTGCTCAAGATAGTGATAAACTGTGAAAAAGTTTCTCCAATTTCTCAGTCTTTACCACCAGCATTTAGCTTTTAGTTACATTATTAACACAGGCTAGTCAATGTTTGAAAGTATTCTACAATATACTGATAAGATCTGAATTGTAAGTTTCACTTTTTTATTAAGCTGTAATTGTAAATTTTTTTTTGTAATCAGTTGCCTTACATAGCTTTTTAATATTTCCTTGTGTTTATAAGCTTGCTCTGTTTACTTGAGTAAAGGGAGCCATTTTTACTGTTTTCTTCTCAGTTTAGTGGT
>NW_015666537.1:558145-569470 GCF_001515625.1 Sinocyclocheilus rhinocerous
TTGTTGTTGTTGTTGTTATTATTTATTCATTTAATTTTGTTATTATTGCTGTTCATTTTTTTATTAAATGCAAATGATCAATGTCTAGGGCATATACTGTACACTTTTATATTGGAGTGTTTTTTTTCTCTCTCTCATTTTATGTTTTCTATACAAGATGACTGTATTTTTAGACCACAGTAAAATGACTAAATGCCATTTGCCTGTAAGTTGCCTCGTGAACCATCCAAGATGGCAGACTTGCCAACAGTGTAGCACTAAAGATGGCTGCCCATTACTGTATTTTCACTGATGTGATTATTTTCTGCTTCTTGCTTATTTACTGTCAACATGCTCATAGAATGCTAACTATATTTTTCAAATGTCTATTGCAGTGTGAAAGCATTGTGGAAGAGTTGGAAGATGATATCATCTCTCTCTTCGCCAGTGAGGCTGGCCATGTGGCTAAGACGTTGTGCAGTGAAATATCAGGTATTTATGTATGGCGCAACATAACTTCTTTCATTCAGTGTTAGGCGTGTTTACACTGAAAACCTGAACCATAGTGTTGTCTTGATTTGCACTGTGCATAAAGAGTGTTCCAGTTTTTTTTTAATGCACTTTTCTACTTTACTGCTTTTCTACATACAAATATCAATGCAGTGTTTAAATTATTGTGATTTTTTTTTTTACAATGTGCTTGATTAATTGCTCCAGAATCAATTTATCACATTTATCATTATCAGTGCATTTACAGTTTCGTCTAAAGTCATTTCATCTTCATCCAGGGTGATTCTGACAGGCAACTTGGGGTTTCTCTTGCTCAAGATAGTGATAAACTGTGAAAAAGTTTCTCCAATTTCTCAGTCTTTACCACCAGCATTTAGCTTTTAGTTACATTATTAACACAGGCTAGTCAATGTTTGAAAGTATTCTACAATATACTGATAAGATCTGAATTGTAAGTTTCACTTTTTTATTAAGCTGTAATTGTAAATTTTTTTTTGTAATCAGTTGCCTTACATAGCTTTTTAATATTTCCTTGTGTTTATAAGCTTGCTCTGTTTACTTGAGTAAAGGGAGCCATTTTTACTGTTTTCTTCTCAGTTTAGTGGTGTCGGTGTGTAAAGGTCAGACCCAATGAACTCTAAGCCCTGACCCCTGGTATCCAGGGACTGTCATTAGGTGCCTGACTCCACTATTGATTAGGGGTTAATCCCCTTTTGATCGTAACTGCTGCCTAATAACAAGTGTTTGTTCAGTTCTGATTTTCCCCTCCCCTATTAGGCCGTTTCAACAGTGGGTGAAATGTTTGTCAGCCTGTTTGGTGGGAAATGTAACGCGAGTAATGCTCTGCCCTAACTGATGATGGGACTTGAATGGGAAACTTAAATTTTACCTTTGATTTGTGTACACTGTTTGGGTTAAAAACAAAAACTACAAGTATTGTTAGCGATGAGAAAGAAACCTGTTAAATCTGTTAAGTCTTGCTTCGTTGCAGATGAAACAGTTGATTAACGAAGTACTTAATTTTTTTGTTTCATGCATCTGTCTTTTTTCTTAATTTGTCATTTATCAGCTCATTGAGGTGAAGTCAGGTATTTGGGTTTTAATTGCATATTATGCTTTAAATTGCGGCTCAGGGAGCTGTAACATAATTTTGGTCAAAATCAAGTTTTTATTTGTCATTACAAATCGAAAAAAGCTAAGAGTGAGATACAGTTTTTCAAAACTGTGTAGAGGCTTGTAACAAGTCTAAAGAAAGCTGCAGCTCTCAGATGCCACTGTAAAGAGTGAAACAGTTTTGCACTCTACATGCCTGTACTGAGTTATACGTTTAGCATATTTACTTATCGCTCATAACCACCATCGCAGTGGTGCCAGAACATGACTGCTTTGGTCTTTGGTTCCTGAGTATCCCATTTCTCTTCAATAATAAGGAAGAAAAGCAGAAGCAGTGTAGCAGAGCTCGCTCACTGTTCCCTGAGAGTGACTTCACTTAAAAATAAATGCTAATTAAAGCTCGCCAAATCCCTCCCTGTTTCTCTTTTCATACTTGGTTTGGTTCACTTGCCCAGAAGCTGTAGGTGAACCCCTGCGATGCACCCCATGTTTTTAGCAGATTAACCAAAGATAACCTTCAACAGCTTTTGCTGAAAGGTCAATTTGTGTGTAAATAAACATTCAACAACTCTTGATCAGATCCTATATCTAATCTATATGTTTTTTTGTGTGCATGTTTAGACTTTTTAAACATTTTTTTAGGGAATTAAGGCGGCAAAATGAAATACCCTGTGTCCCAACACTACAATGATGCCTGCCTCTCCAATGGGAATTCAGTGAAGGATGGCATCCCTAAGAAGCCTTTTCTCTGCCTGGGCCGCCTTGCCCCCCTTCTCTTTATTCCTACAGAAATTCTTTATTGACAGCTTCTATTCAAACCCTTCAGACTGTTACGGGGAGGAATTTAATTCCCCACCATTTTCAGGATTGCATAAGGACTCGACAGAGGTTGCGGCACACCGGCCGTCTTCTGCTAGATCCAAAGGCAAGATTTTTATTGCTTTTGGACTTTTGTGCACGACAGAATCTCTCTTATTGTTCTCAATTGGTTAGCCCGAAGTCTCCTAAAGATTAATGAGTTGAATTTAGAAGTGTAATTGGTGACACTCTCAAATATGATAATTCAGTTTTAATGCCAAAGATGTCATAATACCCACATTGTATCCATATTGATACGGTTTAAACATCCTGCACCTATAGGCAAGTGATCAGCTCCTTCGTTCGCTGATTTTCCTGCTCATAGTTGTTCATATATTGTCTTATCTTGTGGTCCATCCAACTGCATTCAGCTTTTTAATTAAAAAGATGGGGGATGTGAAGATAGATTGATGTCCTTCCATGGGACCTTTTATCTTACTTGTGACCAGATGGCAGCGAGCCACGGAAGCCTCTTTATGTCACCGAGCCTCACAAGAGTGGAGGGGGTAGAGACGCACTCATAATGTAATCAGTGAGACCGGAAGGGTCCATACTGTGTCTGAAAGGGGACAATAGGGTCAGGGATATATCTACATCGCAAGAAAATCCAGCTCATCTGCAACCTGTCCTCTTTCCAATAACCCCCTCGCCCCCAACCCCGCCACCCTTTGACTGGCCTGACAAGGAAGACTTCCTGCTTTGATCATTGGAGGGTGGAAGAGATGAGCTGCCCAAGAGAACCAAAGGATGGGACTCCACTGTTTACCCTGCACTTGGCTGCTGTTGACAACTCCCCTCCCCACAAACTACTGAACTACATTGATGTTAAATTGATTTTATTCCGATGACTTGTAATTGACATGTTGAATTCCTTAGTTCTTTTTAACCTCAATTTAGTTTCAGTAAACTTGACATGGCATTAATGGTATTACCATTGTGATTTATGAAGCGTTTACCTGTGAGAAAAGAAAATAAAATGTTTCAAATATAGTGGTTAAATGATTCATTTGTTTTCATACTTGGCACATTTTATAAGTCTGAATAATTTGTGAGGAACTGTTAACAGGCCCGTAAGATGCAATGGCAAAAAGAGTTTGTCTCAAATCGATTCACAGCACAGTCTGCTTTTTTTCGTTCTGATGTCCCATATCTGTCCAAGTCGGGCTTTTGAACATGGCCGCTGGGTAAGCATGATGGCATGCCTTTCGCACCCTTCCCTCACAGCTCCCTCCATGCAGAACTACGCATGCGCCGCTGTGGCAGCAGCACAGGGGCAGGTCCTGCTTTGGGAGAGTAAAGGAGCAAGAGACGCCATGATTGCTCAGCTCTGTGAGCTGGTCTGGATATGGGTGTCAGCCAAATCACTGAGGGGGAAAATGACAATACTCGCGGCATTCCTTGATATTGTTGCATTGTTTAACAAGTCTGCTCTCTGTGCACAGTGGGGAAAATGTTAGATATCACAAGGATATATTCAGGAATCTACATGATGCCCGTTTCTTTTGGGAAATGTAATGCCTGGGTGTTTCAGATGATCGGTTGATGTAAATGAGTAAAGTAATATTCACTTTTCTGCAATTTATGAAGTCATTTTTTTAGGTTTTTGCTTAAATTTAATGCGTAATCCAAAGAAAAGTCATTTGAAAACTTTATTTATCTTTAGAACTTTTATCAAAGAATATAATTTATAGAACAAACACATAACATTCTTTATTTTTATTAATTTTTTTAATGAGTGTAGACTAGTAACCTTGGGATTAAATCACTGCCCTTGCAAGGTTTTTGGACCCAAAAGCCCTAGATCAGCTAATAAAATACCTGGAGAGCACCATCATAAGTTCAAAGTTATGCAATGGTTGAAGGCTGTTTACCTTAACATGAACTTTGCTGTTCTTGCAAGTTTTTCAGTTCTCAGATCACTTTTTTTTCTTTTTTTTTATTATACTAAACTGAAATTTGGTATGCATATAACTAACCCTTCTCAGGAAAACTGCTTGCTGTTTAAAAAGTGGGTTGTGTTGTAAGCTACAAAGTAGCTTATTTCTATTGTGTTTACCCAGCTCTGTGTATGTGCTTTGAGTTTAAGTATGACCGATCACGTGTTACCAAGGTGCATTGGGCTGTGACTCAAAACAAAGGGAAGTGGAAAAATAAACATCAATTTCCCATGCATACAAAATGCTTTCATGCTAGCTGCCCTGAAGTGGAGACAACCATTTTTTTCTTGATCATGTCAACTGTATGATTAACCATTTTGTACAATTACCCAAGTCAGAATGGACCTAAAGTTTTACACATTGAAAAAATGTAAGTGAAATTTGATCTCTCCCTTAAATTCGCTATAAAGTTCAACCGCTGAGCTGTGGCGTTAACTTGTATTCTAACAAGATTAAAATATATTTGTCCTGGAGATTAGCATACTTAAATCCTTTTTTGCTTTTTCTGAACTGGCAGTGTGCTTTGATCTGTGTTGCGTGGCAAGAGCCTGGCTTTGGCTTGGCCATCCGAGTGCCAAGTGTGAAATTGGCCTGATGTCATCCCCATTCTTCACTCTCTACAACTCATAATGTAATCAGTGAGACCGGAAGGGTCCATACTGTGTCTGAAAGGGGACAATAGGGTCAGGGATATATCTACATCGCAAGAAAATCCAGCTCATCTGCAACCTGTCCTCTTTCCAATAACCCCCTCGCCCCCAACCCCGCCACCCTTTGACTGGCCTGACAAGGAAGACTTCCTGCTTTGATCATTGGAGGGTGGAAGAGATGAGCTGCCCAAGAGAACCAAAGGATGGGACTCCACTGTTTACCCTGCACTTGGCTGCTGTTGACAACTCCCCTCCCCACTGCTTACCCCCCGCCCTCCAGCCTTTTCACTCTCTCCGCCCCCCGTCACCCTTTCCCCTTTCCCCTTCCGGGGGAGGCCAAAGGGGCGGGAGCAGGGTGCACCTTGACCTGTCTAGACACCACAGTGTGTTTTTGTTCTGTTGCCAAGGCAAGGGAATCTACTTTTACAACTTTGGAGATGCAGGTTAAAAGTCAGCGTCGTGGCACAGGGGATGTGTTTAGATGGGAACGGAAGGAAAAGGTCATCTAAGTGACCTCAGTGCCCTACTTTTTCTTTGTTTTTCCCCATAGAAGGATTTTGGTGACTTAGTCAACTAGTATTTATATAACTTTATTCTGATTTCTTTTTCTGATAGGTTCCTCTGGCTAGGTCTGAGGCTTACTTAACTGAACTGCTTGAAGAAGTTTGCAATAGCATGAGCGATTATGCTCTCTATGAGGACCCGGACACCAAAGAAAAGAGCTACAAGAGATTTGCACCAAGAGGAAATGATGGCGTGAATTTTCCCGATTTTAAACATTTTAAGTTTGATGGACCAGAGAGTTCCAGTGCCTTGAAGTTTGCTGTGAGTATAAATTTGATATATTTGTCATTGTGTATATTAGTATTTTTGACCGGCCTATATACACATTAAAAAGTGAGTTTCCCACATTTTTTCAGAAGCTTTTTCTTAAATCCTTTTTTGCTTTTTCTGAACTGGCAGTGTGCTTTGATCTGTGTTGCGTGGCAAGAGCCTGGCTTTGGCTTGGCCATCCGAGTGCCAAGTGTGAAATTGGCCTGATGTCATCCCCATTCTTCACTCTCTACATCTTTCACTGCCTTAATTATATTTCCGCCACAAAGCCCCAGCTCTTCATTGCATATTCAAGTTTGACTAAGCATTCAAAAACTATAGATAAATGACTCCGATGGAATGGGGACAAGATAGGCCTTTCTCTGATACGCAGACAAGGGAGATCAACACCGTTCTGATATGTATTTTCTTTTCCAGAGTGACTGGCCTCAGGAACCCCAGCCATTCAGACTTTGGAAAGAACTGTTTAGGGAGAGGACTGTGTGTGTGTACCTGTTTTTCTATTCTGGTGGGGACTTAAACCTGAATACACAGACTCATGGGGACTCGTGTCACAAGCTAATAAATCACACAGGATGAAATTTTTTGAAAATCTAAAAATGCAGAAAGTTTCCTGTGAGGGGTAGGTTTAGGGGTAGAGTTGGTGTAGAAAAAGTAGAAAAACCATTACGCCTATGGAGAGTCCCCACAAGGATAGCTGACCAGACGTGTGTGTGTGTGTGTGTTTATCAGTTCATCAGTGATTAAAAAAATGAAAGAATTCACATCCAAATCAGGTCCTTTGAGGTGAACTGGGATGGACATCAAACTTTTTAAGCCGGCCTTTTGGAGCTTCATATTTTGTCTGTCCAGACAACCATCCAGAATTTTTCGGTATGACTTCTTGGACAAAATAGTTTAAGCAAGAGTGAGAGTTTTGGGGAATTTCTGCATTCCAGATGCAGAGCTGGACCTGAGTTCTAGGAATCTTCTCGGACCATCTCATCTCAACTTCGATTGCAGAAATGTTCTGTTCGTTTCTGAAGTGAAACCAATTAATGAGATGCCTTTAAGATCCGTGCTGAATTCGGAGGTGATTAAATGTGGGCGAAGTGAAACGAGCCACCTGCAGCTGTGACAGGAGGCTTTGACCTTCAACGGGGTCTCCCGGCCACAGACTTCAATTCAGGAGCCTCGCTGCGCGTCTGAGCGGCAACTGCCTTTTTCTTCCCAGTGAAGCTCATCAAGTCAGTGACCGTTGGGCGTTACTTCCACATACAAGCTTGGCAAGAATAGAAATGCAGATGAGATTCTCTGGCATTGAGGAACAGGTCAATGCTGGGAATGGTTCTCAGAGATAGCTCGCCTTTTGTGTTGGACCTTTTCAGTTATACGACTTTTCTAGAAATGTTTTCTTGGCATCAGGTAACACTGAAGTATGTGTAAAGTTTCTGGTAAGGGTTACGAGTGCAACCATGTCAACTAAACCCCGTCTAGAGCAATATTTACAAAGTTTATTAACTCCGTATTGATAGCATCTCATTTAGTTCATTTTTGAGTATTTGCGCAAAATTACTTTTTAGACGCTTTAGGTAACTTTAACATTTAAGAGGTGATAAATCCTGGTTATAACTTGTGTGTAAATTAGACGTAGTTTAAACAAAAAGTGTCACCGTTTTTAAAGTAGCCTATGTGTTAAATACTTTATAAACTTCTAGTTACATTTTTATTTTTATTTTTTATAGTTTAGTTTTTATTTGTTGTATTTTTAACACTCGGAATTTTACGAGCGAAATTACTTCTATTAGCAGCATTTGGACTCCCCCAAGTGTTGACAGTTGGACTAAATTTGGCTTTATACATTATAGTTTAGTTTGTTTATTCATTTTTGTTCCAACCAAATCCCATTAGACGCCAAATAAACCCTCGGACGGAACCAGATGGGTACCATGACCCAGAATAAAAGAAAAATGACTTCTGATCATTATAGATTGAGTTTCACCAAAGACAACTGTTTTTTTTAAACTGGTTGTTGCTGCGGCTCATGCAGTAGGCTACATGTCAGTGTGGCCCGTTTTGAAGTAGGCCTACACAAACTTTGTTACCGTGAAACGAATTTTTCATTTTATGTTTGGCTGTACAAGATTTGGTGAACTTTGCTGCTTCCCAGTATAGGATATTTTACCCTAACATTTTAGATAAAGAACCTCGTGCTCTGAATGCCCCGCCTACTTTTAGGGCTGAATTTGATTCATTGAAAAGCACAAATCACCATTACAACTGTTTTTTTTAAACTGGTTGTTGTTGCGGCTCATGCAGTAGGCTACATGTCAGTGTGGCCCGTTTTGAAGTAGGCCTACACAAACTTTGTTACCGTAAAACGAATTTTTCATTTTATGTTTGGCTGTACAAGATTTGGTGAACTTTGCTGCTTCCCAGTATAGGATATTTTACCCTAACATTTTAGATAAAGAACCTCGTGCTCTGAATGCCCCGCCTACTTTTAGGGCTGAATTTGATTCATTGAAAAGCACAAATCACCATTTAAAGTTATTTTGCCTTTTGTTCATTAATGCAATGTGCTGCTTAACATTGCCTTCTTTTCAGACATTTCTGACCATTTGAAAACATTATTTATAAGCTCTGCAAAGCGGTACAGGCTACATCTTATTGCATACCAGTTTTCTTTTAAAACTGTTACACGAATAATCAAATTATCTACCTCTGTTTAATGTCACACTAAATCCTATTGAAACTGGTATGAAAAAAATAAATAAAATGGTGTATTTATCTTTCAATGATACCACCGTTTAAATTTATTACAGTCGCGTCTTGCTTAAGTTCAGTTCTTTACATTATTTCCGTCTTTATTGCCTTACAACACTTGTGGACAGATCTTATATTTTTTTTTGTCTACATCTGTTTTTTTTTCAAGTTAAAGATATAAAACGTTTTGCAATTTTTTTGGAGGCAGTGGTTGTGATGGTCATTTGTTTTCACAATATGTACATTTTAAGTTTTTTTTTTTTTTTTTTTTTTTAAATGGGGACACAATATATAATGCTGACAAAATTTTAAATGATAGGCTAATTTTAAAATAACATTTTAGGAGAGTTGCTTTTTCAGCTTAGTAACAATTATCATTTCACACTTTCACAGTAGCCTATATTAAAAAAAAGGATCAAACGAAAATGCTTCTTTAAAAAAAAAAAAACTTGCCGGATATCCATTTGGAAAAAGAAGATGAGAATTTTTATTGTACATCCCCAGCTAAATTCAACAGACAACAACTCAAGTCAAGTACTTGCATTATAAGTGTAGTTTTGAGGTTTACTGACTCGTATGCATTCAGATGTCTGATCTAGTTCCTGAAAATGTGAGGACATAGGATGTGTAGCATCCTTGACGGATAGTATTTTAGACCATAGATCTTTTAAATACAATATACTGAATTATTGTAAGCATGATATGATGATATGCAATGTTGTCTTTTTTTAAATACCATGTCTCTGTAACACAAGTCAATAAAGTAAAACAATTCATAATAAAATTATGCATGGAAACAAACAAACATCTAAATCAGATAAAACATTTTACCATTTATTTTAAATCACAGTCGCCTGAATGCAGCAGGAAAAATCTTTGGACTTCAGCATTGTTTAAACACGTTCACTTGTGGCTCAACGTCAAGTGTCAATCAAATCGCTCCCCTTTTTTAAATAAAGAAGCGTCCTTTTTCTCGCGCATCTGAAGTTTCAGTAAGTGTACAGCAGTGATACTAATTGAAAAAGTTGTATACCACTGTACACATAAAGTATATATATATTTACATATAATATTGCAGAATCAAATCTCATACATAAAGTTTTCATCCGTTTAATGCTGGTATTTTGTACACTGGCCCTTGTTTAGAATTATTGCATTTCAGATGTCCTGTCCTTCACGTTAATCACTGTCTGATTTGTCGTCCTTTGTTGCTGAGGCGTGATTGTATAGTCCTTGTGCCATCAGATGCAATGCAAGTGAGTTTTTGCTCCCCGACGCTTTTTTAATCTTCGCTCTTTTGTTTTGAAACCAGATTTTGATTTGAGACTCGTTGAGGCCGAGTTCCTGGGCCAAAGCTCGTCTCCTCTGCTCCGTCAGGTAACGGTTATTCTGGAATTCGTTCTTGAGTCTCTGGAGTTGCTCCGCTGTGAAGGCTGTTCTCGGACGCTTGTCTTCCTTAGTTGGATTGTTCATCTTTGGTTTGCGGGATCTCGGTCCTGCATTTCAGAAATGAACGAAAGAGATTACATTTTGCTCGTGCGTGCCGTAAATGCATATTAATGTTGCATCAGTATTTTCAATAGATATTAGTTGTTTAATCATATCAAGATTAAAAATAGGCTAATACAACAATAATATTTTCAATAGTAGTGTTATTTAGAGTTACTCTTATTGGATGAAGGATTCTTTCAGATCGAATGTTTCAGGGAGTCTGCTCTAGTTTTGACTATGGAAGCATGGTGTAGTGGTGGTGGGGGTGGGGTGACTGCCAGAAAGGGAGGGGTGAAAGAGGCTTTCCCCTCTTTCTGTTACCATAGGAACTACATTTATAAGAGAACGTTTTTTTGTAAACTTGCTCTAAGAGTAGCACCTGTCGTTCAATGCTAGTAGCTTACCCACTGCAAATTCTATTTTTAGTTAGGCTAATTCTTAGGTAGCCTCCTCCAGTGCACCCAAAGGTTCGGCGTGGCCTGAATACTGACAATAGATTGATCGGCAGCCTATGAGATGAGCCCTTGCTCGCACCCTATTTTTACACCTTTTATTTAGCTTAAGCTGAGTAAGATTTCTATTGTAGACTGCTGTTATGATATTGCCTAATATTAATATTTTCACGTCGTATCATCGAAAAATCAATTCAAGTAACCATTAAACGTACTCCCATCATGACAAGGGGTTCATACACCTTTTAAGTTAGTCTGGCCTTTCCAAATATTCACCCCTAGCTAACAATGTAGTATGTTTTATTGTGTAAAAACTTTGGTAAAATTATGTTCAGAGACTGCATATTAGAAATGGGCTAAGATGTATTCGCCAGATTATTGTGGGACATAATCATAAGTTTCTACGTGACAAAAAAAAAAAAAAAAAAACTTGCGTTGCCACTTTCTCGGAAGGCCGTTTTGTGCGCAGTTTGACCTTCATTTGAAATTAGTTAATTACAAATGCTGATTAGGCCTAATATTGTCTAAAATTGTCTGGATTTTTTTTTTCTATGCCGGTACGTGCAGGAATAGCATATTTATTTTGAATACTCTCTTTTGAAGAGATCTGATTTAGCATTTAGCTTCTGTGGTGCGTCCAACTCCATTGTCAAAAATATGCTAATTAAATATCAACAAAGACAGCGAAGTAACAATGGCGCAAAAACTACCCGTTCCTTTTTTTGAAAATAATGCAAATAAGGCAAAAATGTATCA
>NW_015666537.1:570479-571150 GCF_001515625.1 Sinocyclocheilus rhinocerous
AAAAAAAAAACTTGCGTTGCCACTTTCTCGGAAGGCCGTTTTGTGCGCAGTTTGACCTTCATTTGAAATTAGTTAATTACAAATGCTGATTAGGCCTAATATTGTCTAAAATTGTCTGGATTTTTTTTTTCTATGCCGGTACGTGCAGGAATAGCATATTTATTTTGAATACTCTCTTTTGAAGAGATCTGATTTAGCATTTAGCTTCTGTGGTGCGTCCAACTCCATTGTCAAAAATATGCTAATTAAATATCAACAAAGACAGCGAAGTAACAATGGCGCAAAAACTACCCGTTCCTTTTTTTGAAAATAATGCAAATAAGGCAAAAATGTATCATAATTACCATTTCTAAAATTTAAAAATCAGTTCTACCTTTTCTTTAACAACTTAAGAAATGCCAAATCAAACGTAAACGAAGGGCCACATTGCACCTTATACGAAACTAGTTTTTTTTAGGGTTTTCTACTGAATAAATACTAATAATACGCCTCTAAAATAATATATAGGCTAATAGTAATCATAATTCTGATTATTATTATTATTATTATTGTGGTGAAAATAATAATAAAAACAACAATAAAATGTATTAATAATAATAATAATTCTACATGTAGCCTATCATAGCAGCAGTATATATGCAGCCTATATATATATATATATATATATATAT
>NW_015666537.1:572155-598011 GCF_001515625.1 Sinocyclocheilus rhinocerous
CTCCATAAAAGAAAACTCCCTGACTCTTGGCGGGCCGTTTCACATTCATGAAGAACATTTGTGCTTCGTTTTCGTACCCCTTTTCATCGACAAAATTTCTGTAGCCTAATAGTTTAGTGTTTTATTTGCTCACTTTCAAGTCAAAACGCATGCGCGCTTTTATAGGCTAACAGATGATATTTGAGTACATAAATAGAATTGTGAACAGAATAAATTCCTACCTGATGAAGGTCTGTCTGAATATCTTGTGCAATATACCCAAGCCGGCCAAAGTATTGGTTGGTTCGTCTGCGCAGCGTTACTTTGCGAGCAATCCGAATCTGAGCTTAAACATTGATCTCCAGTCTCTGCACGGGGTTTCAGAGGTGCGTCCGCGGTAATATCAGTTTTTTTAGACGCGCTCACTGGATGAGGGCTCGAGGTTCCTTCCCCTGACACTGGAGCTCCTACCTGCCCTGGACAGCGGTTCTCTCTTTCTACTATATTAATTTCGTCGCGACTGATTCCTTCTTTCCTGCGACCAAAGTCTGGTCTCAAAATGTTGTCGATGTAAAAGTTGGTGATTCTGTGAGGCAGTAGGTTTCCAGGAGCCTGCAACAGGGGCAGAATAGCTCTATTGGACTCATCGCCCGAGTCCTGGCGCTCCACATCTCTGTTGCTGTGATCATTTTCTTCCATAGTGAAACTCTCCAAATGTTCTTTTTAACCCTTATCTCTCTCGCCCAAACGCGTATGTTTGTGTTCCAGTTTTTGTGGTATATTTTCCTTATTTCTTAGTGCAAAGAGAAACGACCAGGAAAAAAGGACAAATCCTTTTTTCTGATTCTTTTGTCGGTTAAATTCGACGAAACCGCCTTGTGTGCGTAGAAAGAAAAAACATAGTTTTAGAAATTAATTCCACAGTGTGCCCTTTGCAATTGTCTTTATATCTACTTTGTAAAATATACAGGCAAATTTAATCTATGCAGTATCAAAGCAGTAGACCTGCTCTAGTAAATAAGGAAACGCAAACTGGCTCTAGAATACTTTCACTACGGATTTTTGTTCTTATTTTTAATACGAGTCCCCCGGGTGACGTCGCAGTCCGGTCTCCTAGACACGTGCCTTTATTATTATTATTGTGGTGAAAATAATAATAAAAACAACAATAAAATGTATTAATAATAATAATAATTCTACATGTAGCCTATCATAGCAGCAGTATATATGCAGCCTATATATATATATATATATATATATATCCAGTGACTCTCGAGTAAATGACAGCACCCAACCTCGCCTTATTCTCAATGCTTAAAGCGGTAGTACTCTATAGCTCAGAAGTGTTCAGCATCCCAATATTTTGCGTTTTCGTTTTCACATCACCAACTACTGAAAAGATAAACAAATTATTTGACAAACACATTTGGTTATTTGTCTGTATGTGGAACCGCTGTCTTTTTGAGTAGCCTCTTAAAACTATGTCGTTTATAAATCGCACTGGGGGAGGGGTGTGTTGAATTTTACACGTAATTCGGTGGTAGATCACACACTGTCCAATTTTGTAATTTCGTAGACTTCTTATTCCACAGTATGGATTGCTATGCTATTTTTACTGTAAAGTCAACAATCTGTATAAGTCTACACCAGTGTATTTAGGCCTGCGTACGATAATGAACTAACTAATTACGCAGGGCAATTCTCTGTGGAGCATCACTCAAAACGGCTATTTTAATTTCCCATCCGTTTCCATGTCCAGTTTTTAATGTTTTACATTATGCATTACGTTCCTCGTTATCAGTATAGCCTAAAACAAACCGCCATCATTTGAAATGTTAGTATTGGCTATGCGGTGTCCCTGTTGGTCTGGCTTAAGTGTGTTGTGATGTTCTGTCCTTGAACAGGGTATTCGTATCCAAAAATATTTCGTTAAATCAATCGCTTTATTCTATCGTTATAACGGTTCGCAAAGAGTTATCGTGAATCACCGAAAAGTAACTCACTCCAGTAGTTTTAAATAGGAGTAGATGGCGTGGCTGAGGCGCTTTAAAAGAAACCAGCGAAGCAAACCAACAGTGATCTTTGGAGCGTACATGGCGCCCTGGAGCGTCAAAATGAAACAAACGACCACTTTAGAAGTGAGCTTATTGGAACGTTTCAGTACAGATTTTTGGCCTTGATGCAAATCAGATGGGCTAACTAAAAGGGGACGCATGGCCCATAGTGTGGTATTTAGCTCCAGAGCTAACGTAACTCACTCTCGTGCTCACTTTTTCGTCCCTGGAAAATCGTGGACTAATCAAGTCAACTTTTGGTTTTCATTTTCGACTTAACTGAGGGATCTTCGGCTTTATTTAATGACCGTAAGTTTAGATAAATCTATGTCTGCATATCCAAAGTCGTTGTTTAATCTAGATAGACACAAACAGGGCACAACCATTCTTGTGATAATAGACACATTTATGAAAACATGGCTATATGCAGCACGCAGTTTTTGAATGGAATATTGACAGAATACTTCTTGTTTAGAATCGTTGAACTTCCAACTGACTTGGTGGGACGAATGTTAGTTGTTACAAGGTGAGCATAATGTGTGGTCATCATTGGCTACAAAAGAGCAGGGGTTAGGATAAAACTGTCAATTTATTTATTTATTTATGTTTTTTATAGTTTATGTATAGCCTAACACTCAAACCGCAAGTCTTTAATTTCTGAGTAGGCTACTTTGTGTACCTGTGATGATGCTTAGTCTATGGCTATACTATAGGCTCTTCAGTTATCGTATTGTCAAGTATTTGATAAATCATAAGTAACTTTTTAAACATATTTTAACTACTGCAGAGACCTGTTGGGGCGCTAGCAAAACATGTATTTGCTGTAAATGCAGTGCTCTTTCATATAATATTGGGTTTGTTTAAATTACCAATCTCGCCATAGATTCAGTACATAAGATTTCAATAAGCTATAATCTACCTAAAAAGGCATGTTTGAAAAATATATATATATATTTTTGTTGTTATGATAATAATTTTAATTAAAATGCCACTTTTAATTCTTGTTTCAAAATAATTTCAAATTTTGACATATAAAGGTAGTAGTGTGAAAACCTATTAAAGAAAAAACAATAAGAATGAACAGGACACACACACACACACACACACACACACACACACATTGTTAGCCTATACGATGTACGTATGTAAATTAAAATTTTCAGTTTACTGTTTTGTAAATGTGAGTTTAATATGATTTTTATAACATGACATTAAAGTTATGTTTGTTTTGTAAAGCTGATAATTATGAACATTTAAGTCTTGCTTAGAAAGTAAAACTCTTAATTATAAAGTAATCCTAAAGTAAAAAGGTAAGCCTAAAATGTTTCTAAAAGACAGTGTGCTCACATGTGACATTTCTCACTTTCCCAAACCAGCCATAACAAAGAAACGCAAAACTTTTAAAAGCTGTAATATTGCGGCTCATGGTAATTTGATGGACCATTTTTATCCTAGAGAAATCCTTGAGGATTAACACTCTTGAATCACGTTGGCTTCCTTGGTATGCAGCCCGTTAAAATTAACCATTTAACAAAACAAAAGCTTGTGCGTAGACTATTAATTGCAACGGCTCCAGTTCAGGATAAGTTTAGGATAAGTCCTTTTTATGAACATAGGTACTTTGAATCCTTATCATTATCCTATATGTTACACGTGTCTTCATTATAATCTAAATTAATAATGGCTCAAATCCTATATTTAAAGTCTAAGAAATAGGCCTATGTTCTAGTTCTAGTAGAGTATTTCTAGTTCTAGTATTCTAGAATTTCTAGATCTTGTAGAATAGCACGTAGTTCAGCACTGAACAGCGTTATTTATTTAGAATGCAGTCTGTTTGTGGGTTTCCTATACTTTTCTAATTTCTGTTTTCTCCATTACAAAGGGTCGCGCGCAGAAGCAAAGAGGGATTTGTGAATACGTGCAAGAGCTTTTGCCTGCTCACAGATCATAGAGCTCAGATCAGCACAGATGTGACCCAGTCAATGGATGTGATATCAGGCCTAGAACAATGCTGGGGTCACACGGGATCCCCCAGCTTCCTGTTGCCCTTTTGAAAACAAACTGAAGAAATAGAGGGAAAACCTTGAGGGACTCGGAGGATGAGGATAAAGGTTACTGACCATTTCCTGTTTCAGACTGTGGAGCAGTGATACATATATTCACATCACCATTATGTTGTAATGTTCCGGTATTTCTGTCTTTTTAAGTGCTTTAGTATAAGTAGAGTTTTTAAATCTGTTCATCATATATCTACCAGATAAGATGGCATTATTTGCATATATTATATATATGCAAATCATAAAATCTTAAGCGGTAACAAAGTAGCTGGTCGGTAAAGACGGTCTAATATTACCATTTCAAAGCAAGTGGCTCATCAAATTAACCTAGTTACAAACTAGTGATTGGTTATTTTCATGTGAATAATTTAGTGTTTTGAAATATTACCGAATCATTGACCTTTCCTAGAGGGTGAATGATTAATTAATAGCACATCGAATAAGGAAGGAACTGCTATTCAGTGATATTAAAAGTAGCTTCATTAGTTGGCCTGTACCAGTTATAGCCTAAATCAATCAAACATACAAATTAATAAACTAATATATGTTTCACATGTTCAGGGGTCTTGGGATAAGTTTGCATTTATGACAATTCAACTTCTTCGTAAACGAATAACTTACAAAGCTTTGTATAGGCAACTCACACTAAAGAACAAATCCTAAATGAAAGCCACAGTCGATTCTCAGGTAGCTGGCCAACTTCAGATGTTTTAAGCCTCGCGGGATGGAGCGAGAGGGGACAGCTGTTAGGCTCTCTCAGATATAGGCTTGACTTGTCTGTGCAACAGGTGTATATCGGATGCTGTTCATTCAGTTCTCCAAATCACACTTTACATCACTGTAATGTCGAAAACTGTCTCTTGCGCACAGGTTTCAATATGCTGATTTAGGCTTTTTTTCTTTCTTTTTTTTTTTTTGTCTAGCAAAGAAAGGTTATCCTATGTCAAATTTCGGTCTAATAATCGTAGTTTAAAATCAGATGAATGGAAAGACACTGCATGTCTTGCTAATTGTTCATCACACATAGTTTAAGAGGTCAGTTTAAATGGTTGCCATTCGTTTTTTTAGAGAAATGTACTGGCATTATCTTATATCGTATCTTATGACATTAGATGCACGTCAAGAGAACGAGGCAGAAAAAAAAATTCACTTTGTGTAACTTATTTAGCACGTGTTCGTTTTTTCTCTCATCAGCAGCATCCATAAATTGTAATAATCTGATTGCCAAAAGTGGGGCTACAATATAATACATGTTTACACTATATAACGTGCATTTTCTACACTATACTAGGCCTATATACACAATATATATATATATATATATATATATATATGTATGTGTGTGTGTGTGTGTGTGTGTTTATGTATGTATATACACATTCTACCGTTGCCATGTCCTCAATAGGCTATTTTAGTTTTCCCTAAAAGTCTTTCGTGTCCCGCTGATTTTATGAAAACACCAAAACGACTTTTAAAGGACTGTCGAATAAAGAAACATACCAGGTCCATCTAAAATAATTTATAGTTTTTGAAACTAAAACGTTTTTTTCCCCCACTACATCATTGTCCGTGACAGTATCGCCCTTGGTTTCTCCCTCAGAATCTTCTCGATATGGTTTTTTTTTTTGTAAAAAAAAATTGTGTGCATGCATTTTGGAGAAAATAAAGAGCACGGCGGAGAGAAAGGGAAGCGTGAAAAGAGCGTAAGAGTAAAACTGGGCGCCCCGAAATCCTTTCTCGTTATTGTTTTGTAAAAGTTTGTCATTGTGAATCTGAGGTCAGGCATAACCGACTGCTGCACAATAGCGTCAACGCTTGGTGAGCACATAAAATAGAAAGCTCCAGCCAGTCAAAAGCTGTGTGTTTGTTACGTTCTCTATTACTCAAGTTTAAAGTCATAAAAATATGTGACATTTACATGAAGCTCTATTATTACAAACTTTTTCGGATTTTCACTATTCGTCTTGACAGTCATTTGATCTCATGAAAGCCACTGCTCATGACTACCAAGCGTGATAGGCTACATATGCATCTTATGCTATACTCCTACTGCAGCTCCAACATCTATATTAATGTATTTCAGATCAATATTCAGAAAAGCTCACAAGGAGAGGAAATGCTCTGTCTCCTTCACCCTCCTCGTTCGTTTTGTTCTGTATAGACTACAATAATGACTGACCCAGATGCTAATAATATCGGTGAAAGGACTCAGCGAGTCTCAATGGGGAGGAAATGACATGGTCATGTCATTCATACAACATCACACCAGTACCATTCTATGACACGAAGCCTCTGACAAACATTTCGATTTCATCTAGAGACCACCAGAACAAACCGACTGAGTAGCTTCAAAAGTTCGTAAGTTTTTTTTATTTTATTTTATTTTTTCATATTTTTAATTGGTTAGTTGTTAAAACAAAAATATAAAAATTGAAACTAAAATATTAATGTATTTACGTCCATATTACAGTAAGAGAAAACTAATTTAATTAGGAACAGGTCATGTCTTAAGGTTCAGTGTACTTCAACTGTAGATTACATTATTCATGATGGCATTGTGAAGAGATATATTTCCCACCGAGAGAACTATGTTTGACGTAATAATTCAACTGCTGTTAACTTTAACAAAGCAAAATTAAACTAATGCAAATTTAAAAAGCACCACATTCAAAATGTGGCAAAATATTCCATACTTGTTACCTTTTTATCCAATTAGCTACATTTATAATGTTTATCAAAAGTTTGGTAGCCTAGTTATTCATTGCTTTCTGATGGTGGTTAATCTGTAGCTCTTTTGCTCGTCGTGTAACGTTGTTGAACCCACATACTGTAATCATAATATCGAACAAAATAATGTTAATATAGGCTATAGGCTATAAAAAGAAAAACAACAGTAAAATAATAACATTTCACCTAATTTACCTGAGTGTATGGGATGCCATGCAAGGTTTGGCAGTGTCAGAATGTCATTTGGGACGAGCCTTTAATTGGATGTTGCACTGTGACATCACAAACCATTAAAGTAATCCCAGTAGTCTAACATGTCTCGATAAAAAAAACTGCTGCATGGCTGGTGGAGCTCTATTCAGCCACGTTGGTATGACATTTTCTTTAACTTTGACAGATAAACCATGTCTTCTGTGCTGTAAAAGAGCCTTGTGCCACGAAGGGCTGAGCTGAGGCTGAGAAAACACGCAAGCAGTTACACAATTCAGGGTAAGAGTTGTATAGTCAGGATAATAATAATTATTATTAATGTGCTATTTAGCCTCAATACTGCGTTAAGACAATGCTGACCTTATCCTCAGTTGTGTCTATTTGAGTCTTTTTGATGTAGAATTTTTAAATAAAAAATAGCCTAAATAAATAAAAACATTGGGCATCTCTTGGGAAGGATTCTTGAAGCACCTTGTAGCAACAGGCGAAACAAAAAGCGACAACACACCAATAATTGTTTTCCTTGTGATATTTGTGACTTGTTTTGTCGGCGAGTTTAATAATTACTTCTGGTCTTTCCTTTAAATAATTCCTCAAAGATATGAAGCCATTTGATTACCTGTCTCTAGCGTGCCAAAATTACAAGGTGTAATATACATTTTCATCTCCTTCACGATGAATCTTTATTTAAACTTTTATCAAATTTGCCGATATCACCAGACCTCATTACACTTAATGTTTAAAGTGTATGCAAAACGGTGTCACTTGTAATACCATATGCATTTAAATTGGATATTAAACTTGCGCATGAAATTAAACTTATCACTCAGATGTAAAATAACCCTGTAAAACAATGTTGATGACATGTATTGTCGCAAAAGTTTCACATCACTGATTTATTCATCCAAAAGAAGACAGCTAGATTGTTTTTATCATGGGAATTCAGAAGAGTGACCTAGGCTACTTGTAGCTCTTTTTTTTAGTTAACTATTAAATCAAGTCTTTATTAAATCAACACATTTTCATTTTAAGTTTTCCGTTTTCCGTTTTTTTTTCCCTTTTAATTCCTTGTTCAGGAAGGAATCATCTTCAAATCAACAATTATTTTTGTTTTTGAGTTCTTGATTGTCTTGGCTTTTGGAGATTCAAAATGTTTTTGCTGAATATTATTTTCATACGTTCAGTGAATTCTGAACCAGAACATAGATGTGATTTTGTCTTTGTGTAGATGTATTTTAAAATTTCAACACAGAACTTTTTTTATACCCCTTTCTCGTTATTGTTTTGTAAAAGTTTGTCATTGTGAATCTGAGGTCAGGCATAACCGACTGCTGCACAATAGCGTCAACGCTTGGTGAGCACATAAAATAGAAAGCTCCAGCCAGTCAAAAGCTGTGTGTTTGTTACGTTCTCTATTACTCAAGTTTAAAGTCATAAAAATATGTGACATTTACATGAAGCTCTATTATTACAAACTTTTTCGGATTTTCACTATTCGTCTTGACAGTCATTTGATCTCATGAAAGCCACTGCTCATGACTACCAAGCGTGATAGGCTACATATGCATCTTATGCTATACTCCTACTGCAGCTCCAACATCTATATTAATGTATTTCAGATCAATATTCAGAAAAGCTCACAAGGAGAGGAAATGCTCTGTCTCCTTCACCCTCCTCGTTCGTTTTGTTCTGTATAGACTACAATAATGACTGACCCAGATGCTAATAATATCGGTGAAAGGACTCAGCGAGTCTCAATGGGGAGGAAATGACATGGTCATGTCATTCATACAACATCACACCAGTACCATTCTATGACACGAAGCCTCTGACAAACATTTCGATTTCATCTAGAGACCACCAGAACAAACCGACTGAGTAGCTTCAAAAGTTCGTAAGTTTTTTTTATTTTATTTTATTTTTTCATATTTTTAATTGGTTAGTTGTTAAAACAAAAATATAAAAATTGAAACTAAAATATTAATGTATTTACGTCCATATTACAGTAAGAGAAAACTAATTTAATTAGGAACAGGTCATGTCTTAAGGTTCAGTGTACTTCAACTGTAGATTACATTATTCATGATGGCATTGTGAAGAGATATATTTCCCACCGAGAGAACTATGTTTGACGTAATAATTCAACTGCTGTTAACTTTAACAAAGCAAAATTAAACTAATGCAAATTTAAAAAGCACCACATTCAAAATGTGGCAAAATATTCCATACTTGTTACCTTTTTATCCAATTAGCTACATTTATAATGTTTATCAAAAGTTTGGTAGCCTAGTTATTCATTGCTTTCTGATGGTGGTTAATCTGTAGCTCTTTTGCTCGTCGTGTAACGTTGTTGAACCCACATACTGTAATCATAATATCGAACAAAATAATGTTAATATAGGCTATAGGCTATAAAAAGAAAAACAACAGTAAAATAATAACATTTCACCTAATTTACCTGAGTGTATGGGATGCCATGCAAGGTTTGGCAGTGTCAGAATGTCATTTGGGACGAGCCTTTAATTGGATGTTGCACTGTGACATCACAAACCATTAAAGTAATCCCAGTAGTCTAACATGTCTCGATAAAAAAAACTGCTGCATGGCTGGTGGAGCTCTATTCAGCCACGTTGGTATGACATTTTCTTTAACTTTGACAGATAAACCATGTCTTCTGTGCTGTAAAAGAGCCTTGTGCCACGAAGGGCTGAGCTGAGGCTGAGAAAACACGCAAGCAGTTACACAATTCAGGGTAAGAGTTGTATAGTCAGGATAATAATAATTATTATTAATGTGCTATTTAGCCTCAATACTGCGTTAAGACAATGCTGACCTTATCCTCAGTTGTGTCTATTTGAGTCTTTTTGATGTAGAATTTTTAAATAAAAAATAGCCTAAATAAATAAAAACATTGGGCATCTCTTGGGAAGGATTCTTGAAGCACCTTGTAGCAACAGGCGAAACAAAAAGCGACAACACACCAATAATTGTTTTCCTTGTGATATTTGTGACTTGTTTTGTCGGCGAGTTTAATAATTACTTCTGGTCTTTCCTTTAAATAATTCCTCAAAGATATGAAGCCATTTGATTACCTGTCTCTAGCGTGCCAAAATTACAAGGTGTAATATACATTTTCATCTCCTTCACGATGAATCTTTATTTAAACTTTTATCAAATTTGCCGATATCACCAGACCTCATTACACTTAATGTTTAAAGTGTATGCAAAACGGTGTCACTTGTAATACCATATGCATTTAAATTGGATATTAAACTTGCGCATGAAATTAAACTTATCACTCAGATGTAAAATAACCCTGTAAAACAATGTTGATGACATGTATTGTCGCAAAAGTTTCACATCACTGATTTATTCATCCAAAAGAAGACAGCTAGATTGTTTTTATCATGGGAATTCAGAAGAGTGACCTAGGCTACTTGTAGCTCTTTTTTTTAGTTAACTATTAAATCAAGTCTTTATTAAATCAACACATTTTCATTTTAAGTTTTCCGTTTTCCGTTTTTTTTTCCCTTTTAATTCCTTGTTCAGGAAGGAATCATCTTCAAATCAACAATTATTTTTGTTTTTGAGTTCTTGATTGTCTTGGCTTTTGGAGATTCAAAATGTTTTTGCTGAATATTATTTTCATACGTTCAGTTTTTTTCCTTTTAATTCCTTGTTCAGGAAGGAATCATCTTCAAATCAACAATTATTTTTGTTTTTGAGTTCTTGATTGTCTTGGCTTTTGGCAGCCTGGTCTCATGTTTATACGTAGGTATTAATACGTAACATTTACAAGCACAAAACGCTTGATTGTCTTGGCTTTTGGAGATTCAAAATGTTTTTGCTGAATATTATTTTCATACGTTCAGTGAATTCTGAACCAGAACATAGATGTGATTTTGTCTTTGTGTAGATGTATTTTAAAATTTCAACACAGAACTTTTTTTATACCATACATAGTAATGTTCTTATATAGCATCAGGCTGTAGTTGCAAATGTTATTTTTACTACTCAGCTATAGGCTAAATAAATTCTGATCTGTTCTTCCATAAATTATTTGCTATATTTCAGTAGGTAGCCTACTCCACATTTTCTTGCATTTTACTGAATTTTTATAAATTGTAACTTTTGACATAAAGTTAGTTTCAAAAGCGAATGGATTTTAAAGTTTGCTTTTCAACCTAATTAGCGTGACTAGACACCGTAACTTCAGTGACTTGAGCATGATATTTGCCAGCTGCAGGGAAACGCATCAGCGGTGCGTCGGCTTCAATTTCCTTTGTTTTAAACTGACATTATGCATTTAGGGATGTAGACATGTTCATTGGTGGTTCACGACCATATGGGTCGATGTTCTCATCTGTAAAACCCCAACTCTCAAATTATGCTGTGTTCTGAATCTGACTTCGTGGCTGTTTTTGCCGTATAGGAAAAAAAAAATCTGATTGCACTAATAAGCAATTAATGTAAATGTTCTGCCTGTAATACTCGTCAAATTATAAAGACAGACTCATTTCTATAAATTTCACCTATTAGATTTACATGATGTCAAAACATCTCGAACTTGGACAAAATGTTGCTAGATTAGTTCTGTTCTGTGTCTTTGTGTCAGTACGCGTTGTGTGAACGATTTGAAAATTTGAATTGAAAGTCAAATTTAAACGTGGACAGCTGAAAATAATCGCACAAAGACATTCGAATTCTTCTTTCTCGCGTGAGATCGGTGACCTCAGTTGTGTGTACAGCAGCTATATTTACTTTGTTTTATTAATTTTGGAATGACACTGAAATTCAGCTGTGTACAAAGAAAATAAGACCTTTTCACCCTACTTTCGGTAGTGCCACCGGCTCAAGGCATGACTGAAATGTGAGCTATGGAGAGGTGCACTGAGGGACAGGGATGTATCTTACTTATTAAAGGCTCAGCGGAGCTGAACGCGCTCTTTAGACTGCTCTCTTATGAGACGCAAGGCCCTTAAGCTCTTTAAGAACCCTCTCAATTGAGGATTTGGGTAATGGGCCTCTGCAAATGTTTTACTGACAAAAAACTCCAAAATGTTTCCCGCTGTTATTATTATTTTAGTGTAGAAAGAGTTGTTGCATTGTTTAAGATGTTGGTTTTTGCTACATTGTTTTTTTAAATGTGTTATGACTGCAAATTAATTTTTTTTTGCACATGAATTTTTACAAGTACAAATGTTCCATAGCCTCTCAATTAATATGAACTAATTAAAGCTTACATGCATAATAATTAGCAAAATGCCTTTTAAAGTAGTTTTAGATTGATTAAATAGCTTTTGATTTTAATTGTGTATCGAATTAAGACAACTTACTCCAGATGTTCTTCTCTGACAATGACTTATTTTCTGTGATGCTTTTCCAAATAATCTCAATTTTGACACTCAGCAGGACATTATGATTTTTGACCTTGACTGTACACAGAGTAATTTTTTTATAGGTCAAAACCAGCATAAATACCTTGCACTCTGGGTATGATAATCTCACTCATCAACTTGAAGTATGTTGTTCTTAGGGATGACTGCCCTAATTAAAAACGTTGCCCCGTTTTTTCATTTAACTCTACTTATTAGCTCCCAATGTAAGTACTACTGTAAATCAACCCAAGGGGCATTTTTGTTAAAGGCACTGCTAAGAAAAAGTCTGTTCCAGCAGGTCACTCTTTGGTTTTCAATTAATGTCATATTATTAAAGTATAATAGTCCTAATGATATGATCTCAATTTCTTTGGGGAGCAAGCCCTTAATTTAATTTTCAAAACCCGTTGAACCTGAAGACCCTGTATAGTTTTTCCTTATGATGTTTAAGAGAAAGTTTTCATATCGAATCAGACTTATTTTTATGTGTGTATGTGCAGAAAAGCAATTAATAATAAAGGAGAGAAAAAGAGAGACTCGTGTGCCATCATAGCTTTATTTATTTATTTATTTTTATAAACTCTTTGTGTGGTGACAAACGTGAACATACATTATGCACTACAGAGTGTCACTTAAAAAGGAAGAGAAAATGGCTCCGACCCACTCATTATAATTAATGTATTAAAAAAATTAATGGTTGGCTAGTTATCATTAGGGCGGACTGAGAATTTCAAGACACAACATTGCTAAACTGACCTGGCTCATAATTGCTATGGATAGTAATCTCTTTAATTTATTTGAATTAATTATTTAGTAGCGCATGCTGTGTAGTTTCTCACAGCTGTATTGTGAGCAAGGTAAGACAACTTTGCAAGAATTAGTAATTAGTATAGATGCATGCTGTGTTTTAACAATATTTAAAAATTTTGCAATGGTAAGACCAAATATCCAGAACTGTGAACAGATATATATATATATAATTTTTTTATACCCACTCCTTATATTATATTATATTATATTATATTATATTATATTATATTAAATTTAAGTGGTGGAACTCTTTTCATGTGGCCCCATGAATCAGAGACACAATCCCAAATCTGCACACGTGAATGGTGACACCTCTGCACTCCTGGCATGTCAGAAGGCAGCCTGGTCTCCCGGTGGGGTGTCTGTCTCTGTCTCTCTGTGATCTCTTATATACCCTGCAGTGACTCAAGCACCCCTACCAGGCATCGCCCCCGCTGAGCCCCTCCTGGCTCTAACCCCACTTAATTACCAGACTGGGCTACAGACACCCGTACTGTACCCCAGATTCCCTGTGTCAAACACCATTGTTCCCTAGGTCTTTGGGTTCAGCAATAGATCTATCAAGACTTGGAGGGGATCAAAAGTTCAGAGATGTCTTATGATGTATGTCATGTATGACAGGATATCCATTCATGTGTCCATTGACATACTAATGCCACTGTACTGATGCTGTGTGCAAGGAGGTGAACAGCAGGAGGACAGAAAATATGGTGCGCTACTTTTTCAGTATTATGTAATGTGCAATACCTTTTCTTATGTCTAATCTTGTTTCATGTAACTATAGTTTCTAATTTCCCAATAATGCCAACTATGATGAGCTCAAACTTATGGAATACCTTAATGGGGGTATTTAGAAGTTTAAAAAAGAGAGATACACTGCACATAAGAATAAAAGAGGATGGAGAGGTCATCAGAGGTTGGTTCACTCCAGCAGAGGTTGCTAACAGGCTCATTATCTCTGTAGGTAAGCTGATGTATCAGAGGTAGTACACTGCTCGAGATCTGTGATCTGTTAAGTTTGCAGCTTTTCTTAAAAAGCTATTCAGACAATCTGGCAGAGCTCCCAGAAGTCTCTGAGCGAAAGGTTAACTGTCAGTATCCCAGCAGGCAGGAATGGCCGCCTCTCAGGAGGGACTTGTCCAGGAGGAGAGGGCCATTTGCTTTTGAGACTGACAGTGTGCAAATAGATAGAACAGTGTCTGGCCTGTGAGGGTTGGGACAGGGGAGATGGGAGGGATGCAGGCGATGGTGTTTCACAGCAATCACATTCAGGCACACATGTCATTTCCATAGTGCCACAGTTTCTGAATAAAATCTATTCAAATTTATTGACAAGCATGATGTTTTCACAATGAAATGCACAGATGTAAATGTTTCGCAAAATATTATGTCGGCGCTACAGAAAAAAAGCACTGTGTTTATATGGCAAAAATGTATATGGCATTTGCAAGATAAAAAAAATTAAAAATTAAAAAGAACAGTAAGTAATGGAGTAAGTTTTAAAAAAATAATTTTGGCCCTTTTGGCATTTGAATACGTATCTAAAATTGGAATACTCTAAAATGTATATTTTTTCTATTGGTCAAATAGCTTTCACATCTGTAAATGGTAAATCACAGGCACACACTTGCACATTTGAACCAGAGGTTGAACACATTTGAACATCACGTGATATTTTCATCAGTTTTTAATTAAAGTCAATTTGATGTAATTGTTGTTTGTCAAATCTCCTGATACACCACTTGTTTTTATTGCTTTGTGTCTAGTTATTCATAGTAATATTACATGAATGCCAAGAAATGAATATTTGATGCATAAATGCTTTAGGGATTAAAGTGGTTTCGTTCCAAGTCCAATTTTGCTGCATGCCTTTCTGATTTAAATGTTGTCAGAATATCATAAATCTCTCTTCTGTCTAGCAGCTGGTGATGCCAAAAGCAAAGTAATTAAGTAATACAGGATGTTGTTAAAGATTCCAAAATGCAAATGATTAAAAAATATAATGATAAAAAATAAAGAGAGAGAGAGATTCATGCTACCTCTAATAAATGGCAACTAATAACTAAAATAAAAATAAATAAATAAAATAAAGTGATATATTTAATTTTACCATGTCACTCATGTCACACTTTCAACATAAAGCTAATGGCAGCATATCAAGTGTTTAAATCAACATTTAGTGATCTGGTTGACTGAGATAATAATTCAGCGGATTGACTGAAGGCTGAATACTGAATGCTGGCCTCCTGGTCTGAATGTGCCAACATGCTCATCCTCTGGCTCTGATATTGAAATGAAGAGACTCATTCTTCAGAGGGCACAGTGGCTCTTTTCTACCCCCCGTTTTTTGTTTTTGCTCATAATTGGTTGGTGGTGGGGGGAGGCACAGATGCAAGGGATGGTGGGAGTTCCCATGATGCCGGAGAATGGGCACCTCTGTATTCTGTCTGCAAACAGATGCACGGAGTCCGGCCAATGACACCGGAATACATTTCCTTGAAGGTTACTGCGCTCATCCCAGCGGCAGTCTGGGCACACTGAGAGAGCTGGATGGATGCCAGTGTCTCTGCTGTGCTCTAACAAGATAGAGAAAAGGAGGGAGGGAGAAAGAGAGTAGCTTAAAGGGAGAAAGCAATGACAATGTATGTGTATTGATTACACTGAA
This sequence comes from Sinocyclocheilus rhinocerous, assembly GCF_001515625.1. Taxonomy (NCBI): domain Eukaryota; kingdom Metazoa; phylum Chordata; class Actinopteri; order Cypriniformes; family Cyprinidae; genus Sinocyclocheilus; species Sinocyclocheilus rhinocerous. The sequence continues at coordinate 588,036 of NW_015666537.1, forward strand.
TCTGATACCTTATTGCAGAAGGCATCACCCTTTAATTTGATAAGATAAGCCTGTAAAGATTTAAATGACAAGGTGAAATGCAGTGAAGGGCTAGTTTGATCTGTGGTCATCCTCTTAGAAACTCTGGAGACCATACTTTGATTTAGCCTAGTTTTGTAAAGGAATAGACTATTTGTTTGTTACTTTTAAGAAATATCTCTGAAACAACAAAAACATTTATTAAGCAAATAAATAAATAGTGAAGTTGAATTTATTTGTAATCTTAACCTATATTATCTTAAAGCTTCAGCTACAATGTACAAAACAATCAAGACAAGGATTAGGCTACATATCCATACGATATTACAGTAACATTAATGGGACGTTCTCTGAGGTCAGTTCCACTACATCTAATAACAGTTGCTTATGTATGAAAGGAGAGAGAGCGAAAAAGCGGTGGGATAGGAGAGAAATAGCGTCAGTTTCAGATGATCGGAGTGATAAACTGCGTCGCTTTGACGATTACGAATATTACGAAATCTCACCCCTTGTCCAAATATCCGCACTTGCGGTCTTTGCACTTGACCACTTGACTACTTATAGGCCTATGACGTAGCTATTTTCTGTATTTGGTCCAAGTGTTCAAGTGAGCATGAAGACCACAAGTGTGTGTAGAACTTTTCATCACCTGATGGAACACACTTATAGTGTTGTAAAACTGCAAGTGTTTACAGAGATTTGTTTTTATTTTAAATACTTTGCATTTTAAAATCAACTTCTAAATGTCTGTTCAGTAGTCCCTATAACAGATGACACAATTTAATATTGTGGTGCTTCTAATTAAAGGGGTCATATGATGCAATTTCATTTTTTCCTTTCTCTTTGGAGTGTTACGAGCTCTTGGTGCATAAAGAAGATCTGTAAAGTTGCAAAGACTAAAGTCTCAAATCCAAAGAGATATTCTTTATAAAAGTTAAGAGTCAGCCACACCTACCTAAAACGGCTCGTTCGAACACGCCCCCACATATCTACCTAACTGTGTGGGAAGATTTGCATAACGCCGCCCAAATGTTCACGCAAAGAAAGAAGGCATAACTTTATTCTCGCTGTAGTATTGTTGTCGCCGCCGCCATGTCCTGAAAATAATGTTTTTTTTTTACTTTAAACCGCATAAACACATTTCATTACACCAAATACACAAAATAATGTTCTTTTTAGCAGCGTCATATGACCCCTTTAAGTGATAAAAAAGCAGTTGCAAATGTTGTACAAAATATCACCACTACTCATTTGCACCAATAAAACGTGCACCTCTTTGTTTTACTACCAAATTATATGTAATATCTAATTATTATTAAAGCTGCAGTCCGTAACTGTTTTTGGTTCAAAATGATCTGAAATCAATATTTGAGCAAGTACATAACCAGCCAGTGTTTAAAACTATCGCCTTACTTTAGTCTGTTTCACAACGGTTAGCTTATAATAATGTTTTCTAATTTGAGTGGTATGTGTAGGTTTTCGCGGGAAATTCGAGCATGAATGTGCTTCTGATTACAGATAGCCTGGGATTACACAAAATTTGTATTTTAAAGACAACCAGTTCGAAGGGAGCATAGTTTGCTTTTTGGGTTAAAAGAATTTCTTAATATGAAATTCGAATGATGTGACAATTAGAGATTAGACTGTACAGAAATTGAAATCTACAAGCCAATACACACTATACTCATAGTCACGCAATGCTGATGTTGTTAACATGAACAATTTGAGAATAAAGTATAACAATAATAATAATTTGCACGGTTTGATGTGATATGAGCTAACCGATCTTTAGATGAAATCACCATTGGTAGCGCGATTTATTGTAATGGTTTTTTCCTCAGTTGGTCAGAACAAACGTGGCAGACTTGTTACTTACTTGTTCAGATGACAATATCCAGTGAAAATGCTTATTTGAGTCATATATTCCAAGACGTAGGCTAGAATCTGTGAGTGCAAAGTACAATATCCACACCGGTGCGGTGACTGACTGCCACACATACTCCTCAAAACATTAGATTCATCCGCGTTGGAGCAATATGAAATTCGAATGATGTGACAATTAGAGATTAGACTGTACAGAAATTGAAATCTACTCACTTAAACACATTATACGCATAGTCTCACAGTGCTGATGTTGTTAACATTAACAATTTGAGAATAAAGTATAACAATAATAATAATTTGCACGGTTTGATGTGATATGAGCTAACCGATCTTTAGATTAAATCACCATTGGTAGCTTGATTTATGGTAATGCTTTTTTCCTCAGTTCGTCAGAACAAACGTGGCAGACTGGTTACTTACTTCACATGGCAATATACGGTGAAAATTATTATTTGGGTCATATTCCAAGACGTAGGCTAGAATCTGTGATTGCGAGGTACAGTGAATATCCACACCTGTGCGGTGACTGACTGCCACACACACATACTCCTCAAAATATTAGATTCATCTACACTGGAGCCATGCCAGCGCACAACCCACACAAGGAAGATAATTCCCCAACAGCTGCAATTGCAGGTTTTCAAACAGAGATGGCGACAAAGAGACAAAACTTACGGACTGCAGCTTTAATATTTAACATACATTGGAAAGGTTTCTGTGACCTCTTGCGAGATCTCGGCAAAAAGTCTCTCGATACGTCCGAAAACGTACATTATCATCCAGGCAGCATTCCAAGGCAGGAAGGCATCAAGGCACGTCGGAATCCAAATTCTGCTTCACTTCCTGTCTCCGGAGGCACCTTTTTCTGATCGAATTTTGAATTAACATCTTCTGTTGCACTAAGCCAAAACAGATCAACTCTGTCATGGAAAGTGTGAACAAATGTAAGCAAATGGCTTTTGGCAGTAATGAATTCATCATATAGGCTACCATTCTGCTTGAAATGTCAGAATACTTATTGGCTGTCAGAAGGTATAGCATAACACCTCTCGGTGAGTAATCTGAATCAGAATTAATTCATCATGTCATAGTGTGTTATAATTCTGCTGTGTTGCCAAGTGATTTGATCTGTCCTTCGTTAGCTGTTAACCTTTAATCATGACTAATTTGTGCTGATAGAGGCTCTGGAGCTAGATTAGATTTTCCAAGGATCCCTTTTTAGTCGAATATGACATCAACTGGCCGTTTCATGATATAAAATGAACGATTCTGAATCTTTCTCAAGATGTTTGCCTATAAATTAATGAAAACCTTCACACCAATTGTAGCATGCAGCATATAGTCCAGAAATCAAAGTTTGTACACAGATGTGATGGCTACACCTGAAAAAGCGAGTGGCAAATGTGACCACATGGGTAAAATTGGTTTTAATCAGTCTTTCACGCTGTGTCAGACAGTCAGGTAAAGGGATGTCAAAACCTAATTCTCTCAGGTCACAAGGTCCCATCCCTGCACTGAATCTAGCTGTCAATTAAATGATCTAATTATGCTTCCGATTGGATGCGTTTCAGAGTTTGTCAAGGTCTTTTAATGTTGATGAATTTGACCATGTGATGTTTATACTATACCCTGAGATATCTTTATATGGATTCAGAGAGATAAAAACAGAAAACATACCTCTACGCTCTTAGAAAAAAGTACAAAAGCTGTCACTGGAACGGTACCCTTTCAAATTTACCCCATTTACCTCAATTTATCCCTAAAGGGTGCATATTAGTACCTTGAAGGTACATAGTAGTACCTGAATACATATTAGTACGTTTTGAAAGGGTACTGCCCCAGTGACAGCTTTGGTACTTTTCTTTCCTGAGTGTATATCCAGAATATTAATGCCATTTCATGGTAAATATATCTTATGTGCACTTACATGACCTTAAAAGCATGTTTGATATAATGGAGTGTCTGTCTGTTGTTTTGCTGTCTAGTCTGCCCTCACCAGGACAAAAAGGAGACAACAGGTGATAACTACATGGGAAGGGAATTCATCCACATCACACAACAGCATAGAGGCATCAGGCTGATTTTCATGACATTTACACAATTACTTGACATAGCGTGCTGGTATATTCAACATATAACAAACATCTCAAATATATGTTATTATAAGAACATAGAATAGTTTAAACATTTACAATAACATCACTTTTTTTTTTTTCCCTGAAAAGCCTATGATAGGTATAATGACAGGTTCCTTAGTGACAACTTGCCCCACTAATACTAAACAAAAGTGTTTTCATAAGTGTTTTTCATGGGCAATATCAATGGAAATGTTTAATAGTCTTTTTGGAGCTATAACTTTAAGACTTGTAAACTGACTTTCAAACATTAACCTACACTTGGTTACTGTATTTCAGTAAAAGTGTGACAACTAGTCCTCAGTCTTTCTGGTCACAAACAAAGACAATCATACATTATTGTAAACCACTAATTATAATAACTGCATGAAATATTGCTGCCCTATATTAAATATTGTGCCACATTAGTAAAAATAAGTATGCTGCATAGTGCACATATTCCACTTTTTTGATGAATAGTGTTCCAGTGCTTTGTTGTAGTATTATGCTGTGTTACTTATTAATATATTACTGACCTTCTCTCTTCAGCTTCCTTGTGCTTTAGCAGTGTATCAGCTATACGTGCCTTCACTTTATATAATAATGTATATTGAATTGTACATATTGACTTGTTTTCTGTGCTGTTTTTATTCTTGACCCATAGAGAATCTTTAATCCTCAGGCAATGTATTTCCCATGTTTGTACACCAGGGGGCAGGTTTGCATAACACAGCAGCCAAACAACGTTGTAAAGAATGCCTTGCAAATAAAAACATAACAATCCAAAATACATAATTGAATATAATTGTATGTCTTTGAATTGCACATTCACGGTCATGTTCCAGTCCATCTGTACATGTTGTAATAATATGGGTACATCATTGGGAATCAATTTTGTGATTGTCACACCATTATATTGCATTAACTTATTAAAGTTCTGTAGAGTAGTTAAAAATTCAATCAAGTGAAAGTTGAGCAATAGATGGGAGTCAAACATTTATCAATTACATTGTTCTTGTATGAAATTTAAAACCTAGAGAATCTTTCTCATTAATCAAGCTATATACTATCAAAAATTATTGTGAAAGAATTCTTTGATAATAATTGAAAAATTAATTGCTTGATATCTGCAGGGAAATAACACTTTGCAATATATTAATGACATTGAGCAAACTTTTTCTGATTCCTCTTGACCGGAATGCTGTTTGGAAATGCACATTATAATCTGCACCGTTTATTTTGTGATAGTTTCTTTCTGATAGTTTCCATCTCATACATATGTAATTGAGAAAATTAGGAAATCTGGCAATATGTCTCAGTTTGGATCTATCTGTGCATCAGTTGTATTTTCTTATGCCATTTGAATACACTGACCCTGCCAAATCAGAATATAATTGAACAGCAGTTCAAGTGCAGACATTTGATAACAAACAAACACAGCTGATGCAACTGTAACTATTGGGACTATGAATCCAAATCAGATCCAGATTAACCATAACCCGCAGAGCACCATAGAATATGAGTTTTGTGTCAGAAACAAAATGATTCATGAGTTCATTCTGTCTACTAAAATGATCTCTCAACAGCTATTTACTATTGCTTATTTATTGCAGAAAATTAGTTTCTGCACAAATTTTTTATTATTATTTGTTTATAAGTATCCTTCCTGTACTCCTTGTCCTCTGCGTGTAAAACGTGTCCTGTCGTGTAACAATAAATAATATCTTTTGACTAACATTTTTATTGAATGGCTTTCTAAAGCAATAAACCACACAGCTGTGGTCTGCTTCAATATTTTTACTTACTGCAGTCAATTTATTATGTAGAGAATCAAGGCAAATCACAGAAAATCTGTGCAAGACCTGAATTTATTGACTTTCACTTACTAAAGGCTATAGATCCCATTAAAAAACCTTTAGCCATGGGCGCCACAGAAAAAGCGGCGACCCCATAAACTGCAGTGAATGAATATCAGATGTGATTATTTCAACAAAAAGGATCTGATTCCTTGCTGCTTTCTCATCATTCAATAAAATATATGGTTTATGTTTGTTGGGGCAGATACCGTTGCCCTGGTTACCATCCACAAAGGCCTTTTCTTTCATCTCTTTGTGTTGTCTCTTTATTTCTAAAGGCTGGAGAATATGAGCATTATGAAAAGTTAGTTTCTGAATTCCATGAGTCCAAGCCCACTGATCTGAAATCATGACAGAGCTCTGAAAAGGATATTAAATTGGTGTGTTCTGTCACTCTTCTAAAAGACAAATGTTTAAGGTGCATCTGTCCTTGATAAAGCAACAGGAATTTGACAATTAATATTATCTCACACCACTTGTTCATATATAGATCTTACATACAGTTCATTTCATTCTCATCTGCTTGTGTTTTTCCCGCAAGTAAAAGGTAATGAGAGTATTTGAGCCAGACACGGAAAACTACTAAAAATAATTCTTTCACCTGTGATCTCTTGTTTGGTCATTACCATATATTACATCATGTATTGTGTGAGAGTACTTGCAATAGAAAAAATGGATCATGTATCTGTAGATTTTCTCAGTGAGTCAGATGTTTTGCTGTCTCTTTCTATCTGCTAAAGGGGAAGGTGCCATTTAGGCAGGTGTCACATCCTTTATTCATGTCTCCACTCCACCAACAAATTTCTTACCTGACGCTTCACTTCAATTAGTCCTGAAAATGTCTCTTTTTTTTGTTGCTGTGTGTTGCAAACACAAAAGCACTCTACAGAGCTCCGTTTGCAGCCAACTGATCCTTTGGTCTGTCAATCTCTTGTCTGTGTGTTCATGGCTTTCAAAACGTGTTTATAAGTGTAGTGTGATAGAATGAACAGCTAAATAAAATAAGGTACAGTTGATTCACACAGACACACAGACACCTTTTTACAATATGTAATATAAGTCTCTGGTGTCCCCAGAATGTGTCTGTGAAGTTTCAGCTTAGAATACTCCACAGATCATTTATTATATAATTTTGAAAATGCCTATTTTGAGTGGAAGCAGAAACACGCTGTTTTTTCGGGCCTGTCTCTTTAAATGCAAATGAGCTGCTGCTCAGCACGCATCCGAAAGCACACGGACAGAAAGCGGCTGTCACAGCATGTGAGTACTAAACTAAGTTCTCATTCACACACAAGTTTACGTTAAAAACACACATGAGTTACAAAAACAGTCGGTTGTGTCTGTGAAGGTAAACAGCTGATAATGAGATCCCTTTGCAACGTCACTAGGGGAGCGAGATCAGACGCGCTCGTTTTCTCAGACGCTTGCATCTTCATTGAAAGTGAACAAGAGCACAGTATTAGATTTTGAATAGAGCTGAATCCTTTCAACGTCTGAATTATTTTCTTTAAGGTCTAAATATTAGGCAATATATCTACAGCTCTTCATCTGTTCTTCAGTATTTCTTCAAGATTGCTTCTATTGATATAGCTATTTCCTCTCCAAATGACGAACACTTCATATACAAGTGGAAGCGTCATACACAGATGGGAGTGAATGAAAATCTAGGCACTTTTAAGAAGTCAAGTAGCCCAGTGTAAATTCACTGTCATTATAGAGGAAATAAGTGCTGTTGATCCATCATTTTAAATTTCCAGAAGCAGAAATGACTTCAGTCAAAGTGTAAATTACACAGATGGAAAGGTTCTGGCTTGCTCATCAGCATGTTCTTTAAAATCTACCACTATGAGAATCAAATTCACACTAACCCATGTACATAAATGACAGTTCATATAGTTCATCAGTGGAGCTGTAATACATCATTCCCATGTTCACTCTACTCAAAACAGAGACATAAATACAATTTTTTTTATAACAAGCTGTATCTTTTAGGTTAACAAACAATGACAACACAAACCATCTGTACCACTCATTTGAGTCTGAGCATTGTAGGAACAACTGAACAATCCACACTGAACAATCCACACTGAACAATCCCCACCCCCATAAAAAGTAAAATGAACATTAAAATATTGAAACCTTTCTCCCTCTTTCACTTTCTTATATTCTATACTCATTTCTTTGCAGACATTTATATATTTGCACTACTGTTAAAAATTTGGGGTCGGTCAGCATTGCTACAGTCTTCAGTGTCACATGATCTTTCAGAAATCATACTAATATGCTGATTTTCTGCTCAAGAAAAAGAAATAATAAATTTTATCACAGCTAAAAACAATATTTAATATTTTTATGGAAACTTACACTTTTTTTCAGGATTCTTTGATGAATGGACAGTTCAAAAGAATAGCATTTATTTGAAACAGAAATTTTTGGAAAATTTCAATTTCTGAAATAGACATATCCTCCTGAGACCCAGTAAAAAAAGTTTTGGGGATTTTGTTGTTTTTTATGTCATTACATTGGTTGGAGCATAAGAAACAAATGGAGATTTAAAAAAAATATATATATTTTATTCTATGTCCTTTGTAGAGGATGCCAGGACTAAGTTATTAAAATAATAATAATAATAATAAAATAAAAAAAAATAAAAAATAGACATAAAAAGGCATGTATAGGCAAAAACAATTATTTATTTTTTCATTCACCAATGAATTTTTTAGGTTTCAGGCTATTTTTAGCCAAACTTTGTATAAAAATGATTCTCAACTATGTTATGAAAGATATAACAGAATGGTTTGATATACTACTGTACTTTATGCAATATGTGCGTAAAATGTCAATAAATTGGTATTTCAATTCTATACAATGTGTCTATACATTGCATCTAATTTGGATATTAATGTGTTCTTGGGGCAAACCATAATGAAAAAAAGAAGTGTTATAATGGGAACAATAACCTGGCAACATTCTCATAAGAATATCTCATTTTTCATAGGAATATTGATCTATAATTTCTTGTCTCCCCAAAATGCCTAATTAACATGATGTCTGTCCTACAAAAGACATTTTTGTACACAGGTTTCATGACAAAACGTCATATTCCGATTATAAACCCTTTAACATTTTTCTGAGATGTTTATTTATGACAAACAATTTGAAAATTAGCCAGATTTAAATAATCATTACAAAACATTATCATATTTCCAAGAGTGCTAAATTGGATCATTCTGCCAATATCAGTCATATTTAAAGACCAAGGAGAGGGAGTGTTTATGATCAAACCTCCAAACATTTGATATCTCTAAAAAGCCCTGAATGTGCTCTGTACAGAAACTGTGGCACGTAGAAATTCACTAAAATATAATGTCCTCTACAGAGGACAAAAGTCTATGCCTGGGTCCCAGGAGGTTAAAAATTTATTTTCTGTTACTTTTGATTATATGCACCCTTTCCAAATAAAAGTGTTAATTTCATTAAAAAAAACTTTTGAACAGTAGTGTGTGGTTATATATATACTAGTTGTAACGGTACACAAACATGATGGTTCGGTACGTACCTTGGTTTTGATGTCATGGTTAGGTATGGTTTTGGTACAGCAGGGGGAAAAAACTAAACAAAAAAATGTGCTTTTTTATTAAACAGTGGTTTACTGAACTAACTGCTCTTTCTTTATATAAATTCAATTATAATTACAATTTTCTTAGGGATAAAAATTTACCTCAGCTTATGCTCTAAACTATAGGGAGCCCTTTTACATTACTATAAAGTTACAATTATCAACAGAGCCCAAACTTAAAATTTTATTACTATTTATTTTTAAATATAGTAATCAACACCCAACTTTAAAAAAAAGTATGCAAACATGTAAATTGCACATAATCCAGTTTTTAAATTAACTTCTAAATTATAACATTTCTAACCAGTTATAAAATTGGACCACAAAACCAGTCTTAAGTGGCATTTTTTCAAAATTGAGATTTATACATCATCTGAAAGCTGAATAAATAAGCTTTCCATTGTTGTATGGTTTGTTATGATAGGACAATATTTGGCCGAGGTACAACTATTTGAAAATCTGGAATCTGAGGGTGCAAAAAAATC
>NW_015666537.1:598356-598473 GCF_001515625.1 Sinocyclocheilus rhinocerous
ATAGTTTAATATTTCGCAAAATGCTCTTCTCTAGACTCTCTAGACTTAGTGAACCAACGAGCTGTGGACACTGATGTGGTTGAAACACTGATTGAGCGATTACATGAATTACATGAG
>NW_015666537.1:600030-615060 GCF_001515625.1 Sinocyclocheilus rhinocerous
AAATATTGAGAAAATCGCCTTTAAAGTTGTCCAAATGAAGTTCTTAGCAATGCATAATACTAATCAAAAATGAGGTTTTGATATATTTATGGTAGGAAATTTACAAAATATCTTTATGGAACATGATTATCCTAATGATTTTTAGCATAAAAGAAAAATCTATAATTCTGACCCATACAATGTATTTTTGGCTATTGCTACAAATATAACTGTGCAACTTAAGACTGGTTTTGTGGTCCAGGGTCACATATATTCATTTACACAGTGGCTGTCATAACTTGTTTCATAACATATATTAAATAATGAAGACATCACTAACAGGTAAAGTAAAATATGAGTATATAGTTTAATATTTCGCAAAATGCTCTTCTCTAGACTTCATTTCTCTAGTGAACCAACGAGCTGTGGACACTGATGTGGTTGAAACACTGATTGAGCGATTACATGAGGCATGAGATGTTCATATATATATATATATATATATATATATTTGAAATGGATTAATCTCACATGCCTTACTGTAAATATAAACTCATGTAAACTGACTGCCAAAAGCCAGACATGGTCTATATTCATTTAATGCAGGGGACAGACTGACATTTTGGCTTCAGTGTTCTTCACTGTCGACACTGGGTCAAATAATCACTTTGCCTGACAGTAAAAGCCCAGACATCGATCCGTCAATACTTGAGCGCTGATTCTTTGTGAATCTGTGCTTTTTGAAGAGCACAGATTTCCCAATCTTTCCCAGATCTTAAGGGTGGCTTAAACTGGCATTTGTGGCAAGGCCAAGATTTCTGATATCTCTCAGTGCTGTCGGGAGAAGAGATTTCTGAAAGCGTTATTATAGTTCTTGTTGAAGGCTGTGTAAATGAGCGGGTTGAAGAAGGAGTTGGAGTAGCCCAGCCAGAGGAAGACACTCTTCCATATTGGCGGAATGTGGCAGGAGCACAGCGGGGTGATGAGCTCGGTGAGGAAGAAAGGGATCCAGCACAGGACAAACACTCCGATGAGGATGCCGACCATCAGAGCTGCTCGCTTCTCTTTCTGCTCTCGCCACGTCTCGCTGTCGGTCTGGAATGTTACTGTGGCATGGCGTACCGTGAACACCATCTGAGGCTGTTGTCTAGAGGCCTCTTTTACCTGAGGGAACAGATGCGTCTTGAGCATTACTACTGTGAGTGGATCAGTCAGGAGCATATAGATTAAGGTCAAATAAACCACAGTATTTAGTTTTAAAACTAGAACACATAAAGGTAGTGTACATCCCTACAGGGTGTAATTTTATTCATATTTTTCAATAAAATAATTTACTTATGCAATATTCCATATATTCCTCATAGATTATATGTGAGCCTCAGCAATGTACATTTACCATTGAAACGTTTGGGCTCACTAAGCTTAGTGTTTTAGAATGAAGTCTCTTTTTCTCACCATTTAATTAAAAATACAGTGATATTGTGAAATATTATTAAAATGTAAAATAACTGTTTTCTATTGTAATATATTTTAACATGTAATTTATTCCTGTGATGACAAAGCTGAATTTAAAGAAGCCATTAAAATAAGTTTAATATGCTCCTTTGGTGGTCAAGAAATATTTGTTATTAATATCAATATTGATAATAGTTAATATATATTTGTGGAAACCATGATACTTTTTTTTCAGGATTATTTGATGTACAGAAAGCTCAAAAGAGCAGTATTTATTTAAAATAGAAATCTTTATAGAAAATTTTACGTCTTTACTGTCTACTATGTCTACTCAAATTCTTAAATGATTTAATTACACTGAGAATATAGATGAAAATGAAAAGCAAAAGCTACTGAATCCAATACAGAGATTTTGACCCTGCTCATGCATGTAGTTTTTTCGAGTTATTCTTTCTAGGGTTAAGATAACATAGCATAAAAATGCATAGAACTTCTGCAGTATTGGAATGGCCATGAAAATAGCCATTTAAGCATAAGCTTTTAAACCCTCAGTGTTTCTGTGTCAAACCTTTGACAATCCCTCTTAAACCCACTGAAGTAGAACAGGATGGTAATAGAATGGAAAATAATGTAGAACTTATCTAAGGAAGGTGTCAGGAACACTATTCACTAAAGTGTTGTGACATGCTCAGAGATTATACCATGCTGTTCAATGTAATAGAGCAACAAAATGGGACATTCAAGTTCAATTGGCTATTGAATTGCTGTCTACTAACATTCTGTAAAATAATGACAGGTAAAATATGAACAGTCTGATCTGAAACAATAGATTACATTCAGCAATCTTGAGAAAGAAATTCTCTACACAGTACAGCATTAAAATGCCAACCTAAGAAGTTGCTGAAAAAAAAGCAACATATCATCTGTACCTCTCCAGCCTCTGCAACTGGAGTGATGGTGTTGGTCCTCTTTGATCCAATACGGAACTTAGCAGCTTTGTATATCTTCCAGTAGACAAACAGCACAACACAAAGAGGCAGATAGAAGGCCCCGAATGTGGAAAAGATGGTATAAGACGGCTCCTGGCTCACCTGGCACTCCATGTCCTCCTCTGAATACGTCTCACCCCAGCCAAACAGAGGGGAGAGGGAAATAACAGACGACAGCAGCCAGGTCAAGCCAATCATCACATTGGAGATCTTCTTTCGGGTCTTCAGCGTGTACTCCAGGTGGCGTGTTATGGACCAGTAACGGTCGAGGGCTATTGCGGTCACGTTCCAAATGCTGGCCGTACAGCACAGGACGTCAAAGGATATCCAGACTTGGCAGAGAACTCGGCCCAACTTCCATCGACGGCCGTTCAGCTCATGGACCAGACTGAGAGGCATCACCAAAGCAGCCACCATAACATCAGATATGGCCATGGAGGCTACCAGATTGTGGGGCACACGGTGGAATGTTCTGACTCTGAGAATTGTGACTAGGACGAGCATGTTCCAGAAAAATGTAGCCACCACAAGCATGGCCAGCAGGGTGAACGTCAAGACGCTGAACACTGTCTGTGGTCTGTAGACATTTCCATATTCTGAGCTTCGATTAAAGGAGCTGTTCTGGCTGACATCAGCCATGTTATTGAGAGCTCTTTTGTCCGCTTTACACCACTTACTAAATAACAAGAAAGATCTTCACTGGACTGCAACAGCTGTAAAAAGTGAGAAAACAGACATTTAAAAATTCAGCTTCTACAGATATTCAGTGCTGTCTACTGGAAAAAATGCAATGGAAAGAGAACTTATTTTACCTGAACTTGACACACATTTTAAAAACCCAGTGCTAAAATTCACAGAGACGCACATGTTTACATATAAAATAATTCAAAAGCTAGCTTGGTGGAACACAAAACAAGTGACAGAATGTGGTTTTGCGTTAAAAAATGAGCCTAGAGTCGTTTTTTATCAACTTTTTTTAATTAGGGGGTGTTTACAAGACACTGTTTTCAACTAAGACCTGAAAATTTTGGTCGTTCATTTACACAACAAATGTGTTTTGGAAGCCTGAAAATGCAAACTTTTGAAAACAAGTTTCAAAGTGCAAGTTTTTGAAGATGTTACTGTTATCGTCTACGAAACTACGAAAATGTGAATTTGTGAAAATGATGACATCATACATATGCTTATTATGCATCTATAGGAATGCATATATCCACATGTGTGTAGTGTTTCTTTACAAAGTGGCATCGCCAACTACTGGCTTTGCATGCATAATACAACATTTTCAATCATTTTCGCAGATCCGTGTGAACGGGGATCATTTTGACAATGTTGTCATTTGTACGTCACACTTTTCAAAAATGCAAACTTTAGTACAATTTTTGTGTACACATACCCTTAAGCGTAGCATTTTTAGAAGGTTGTGTCATGCATGAGATGAAAAACAAATATGTGTTCTGTGTGAACAGCCATTAAGCAGTGATCTACCATGGCCAGAGCCCACCGCCTTTCATCACATAAAGGTGGACTACTAGCGAATGAAATAAAAGTCATTATACATATTTGTGAAGTGAAACTTCTTCACTCGTGGTGCGATACGAGAGACATGAAAGTAGCATCTGTTTCCGTTGCCCATATAGCGTTGCCAATGGTCTATGGCAGTGTTTCCCAACCGGGGTGCCGTCTGTCCAGAGCAGGGGTGCCGTGTAAAAAGTCCTTTTTTAATATATATTTGAATTTTAAAGACGTGGCACGGCGCGACGCGACGCTGCGGTTCTCGTCCGGTGCGCGACCGCCTGAAACGCAATTTTTTTCACTCAAAAACGTCTTTGTTTGGGCTTCCGAAAGCGGATGATGTCAGGAAACAGTGGTTGCAAGGTCTGCTAGTATGACCACATGTAGATGACCCAGAAAAAGACATTTACCACAGATTCTTCTCAGTAGACATTGTGTAATAAAACATATTTTTAGCTGAAATGTCATGCCAGAGAAAATACGCCATTCGCCATCTCTGGTGTGGCAGGGCTGACATTGAAATGGTATACTAAGGTAGATCCAGGCTGGAAGCATGTCAACGTGCCTGACAAAGTCCTGTGTAACATTTCACCTTGGTGAAAATGTTACAGCCCATTGGCAGAGGTGTACAGTTATTAAATTGTTATTTTATTTTATTACTCAATGAAGAAAGATCTAATTGATTTTTTCCCCCATCTGCCCATGGTTAGTAGCCTATAAGAAGTGTCATATACTCCATACTTCTGAAGTCTGAATCTTCAGAATTATACTATTTCTGCAATTATTTGTGCTGATAATTAGATGTAAAATATAGCACTGCTTGTAACACTTGTCCTTCACAAATTGGATTCTGGTTGGATTGTGGACTGTTAACTGATCCTTACTTCAACTGCTCTATTTTAATGATCAAAGTGTTTGCCTTGTGATATGCATCTTGCTGGGAGCAAAATCTAATTAAGTCTTTGATAATGTATTCATATTTAATGTGAGCGAAAAGCTTAAATCCATATTTTACTACAGTTGCTTACATCAATATTTTAGAGCATGTATTCCTTCATGGCACTATAGTTCCATCATGCTTTGTGGCTCCATAATGAATCTGCCACTGGAATCTGCTCAAGATATAACTGTTTGAAAACGTAATTTCGTTTTTCAACAATGTCTGTGTAAAAAATTGTCCAAACTGATTAAGCATGCATGCATGTATGGCTTTGGGAAATCTATGAGCAGAAACAATAAACATGTCAAATTGAAGAGGTGAAATATGGAAAGATTGCTGACCAAAATAGCCCTTCTTGTCTTCCCATGCCTTAAGGGTATGAGGTTTTCAGGGAAAAACAAGTAGTGGATAATATATGCCCGATGTATGTAAAACATTAAAATATTCAGAACACATTCAGCTTGAATGTGCATACACAATAAACAAATAAAATATTTTCGTCTATTGGACAATGATCTAAATCAAACATCAGCTCCAAATCTCAAACTGTTCTTTTAGACAGTCTTTTAGAAATGAAATGCATGTGTGGGAAGTAAACCACATAATAACCACATAAATTCCTTTAATCAAAAATGAGATATTCAACAGACTGTATCATCCGCTCTCACATAGCTAATGTTCTCATCTTTGAATCATTACTTTAATGACAGTTAAAACAGTGCTGCGTCGGAGGCTCATCCTAATCACACTGGCACTTCTTCACTCTTCACAGCGGATTCTTTCAAACATAAGGTGACAAGAGTTCATTTCAGTGTACTTACAGACCTGCTCAGTAACACAAGTCTCCTTCAAACTGTTTCTGGCAAGTACATGTAAACCACTCAGAAAACACAAAATGTTTTGTGTTGTATGCATATGTAACATGCCAAACCTACAGCACTTGATTAGTTCTCACTCAGTGAGTTTTGAATCTGTGCCTGTAGTACCAGTGGTTTTGGACTTTATAATGACACCTATTGCTGTTAATGCATGATGCTTGTTTTGCTATTTTTGCTTCATGCTATATACATCTGGTGAGCGTGATTTGACCAAGTACAACATGTTCCTGGATCAACATCCTTGTTGACCCTGGAACATCATTCCAATCAACCAATCAGAATTGAGAGATAACTTTTCAGGAAATGTCAGTTTTAGGCTTACAATCAGGATTAGGTACTTCTACACCCTTGTTAATCAGCTATCATTTCCCTCTGATTTTAGGAATAAATTATGGGTAAGGTTAGGTTTAGGGGTAGGGATTGGGTTAAGTCTGTATTTTTGTACAGTAATGTTGATCCAGGATCAACAAAAGATGTTGATCCAGGAACATGTCTTACTTGGCAAAATCACGGCGACCTATACATCTATAGTAGACATTCTTGGATTCAATGACAATTAATTATTGTGCGTTGGCTGTTGGAGGTTCATACTGGTAAGCGGTCTGGCTGCTGCACTGTAGCCTACTGTGATCAGACTGCCGTGAGTTCTCTTCCCCGCGGTTGCTGTGCGTTGGATAGAGGCATATTTCCTTGATCTGTGACATGGAAGCTGCTGGTCGTCACAGTTTGTTTAATCACTCCAGCAGAGACTGTTTGTTTGGACATTTTATATCTACACTCGTACTCATTCTGTCTGAACTGTCTGGTGGACTGCGCACGTGCTGATCCATAGAGGTGACTTCAGGTAAATTGGGACACATTTTCCCATTAGGATGATCCATTAGGTAAAGCATCAGCCATGAGATAAAGAAAATAATATTGTTGTTGTTATCAGGATATTATTAACTCAATTGCATGATGAGGCTGGTCATGTGATCTCAATATGGCAGCGAAACATGAGGAATTGACGCACTCCATGCAGAATAAAACAGCTTTATCTGCGACTCTACATTTTAATGATATTTCTCAAAAGTGCTGTTCATTTGCAAAATGTTTTAATTTGCAACATGAGTGCATCTCTACCCTTAAAATCCATCATCTGGCCAAAGTAGCTACATCAAAAGGTACAGTGTCCACTGAACTGGTCTGTGAAGGCAGTTTATTGTGCATTGATATGCTAAGCATCAGCTGTCACTTGTCAAGCTGCCCTGCAATTAACATATGCAGAAACGATGTAAGTGCGTATCAGAAAAAAAAAAAAAAAATCAGAATTCTTCTGCACATCGCGCGACTCACAGAAGCATATGTAACATTTTTTCATGTAGGCTAATTCGCAGAATTGTTTATCGTGCACACACAGTCACACAAGACAATTATGGGTGACAATTAGTTGCACAACGTGAGCAAAGTTAGTTATGATTCGCATATATAATTTGTTATACAATTTAACTTATGAATTGGATGACTATTATTTTCACGTGACATTCACATTACTTTAACTATTGTATCAGCGAATACAGCATCACTAAATGGCACATAACGTTGCTTTGCGAGATTTACACGCGTACATATTCACGACATCTCACCACAGATGGTTATTGTTTTTCTTCCCTTCCCACTTACCTTTAGGCAAGAACACTTTTGCTTCAGCGAAGGCAGTATCAGCACCTTCGGTAGAAAACAATATCCTGAGTGAACACTGTCTGTCAGTCTCCGGATCTCCAAGAGGAGTGACCGCGCTACTGGCTCTACTGCAGTTTCTCAAGTCGGCACCTCGGCGCAGACCACATGGATACAAAGTTAAGAGTTACCATATCAAATCCCAGCGAGAGAGACAGCGGTACTGAGCTGTGTTCTCATGTTACAGTTAGACGTTTTTTTGCTTTCTGCAGTTTTTGCACAGGAGAAATTGCATTCTCTGAGGCTAGTTTGAGCTATCCTGTTTTAACATGTGAAAGGCAAACAAACACGCACACAGACCTGAAGCTATGAAGCTACTGTATATTAGTGAGGACAACTAATAAAGGATTTTCTAACTAAGCTTCATGATATAGCCTAACCCTTGCACACCTTCACCTGTTGACATCTATTCTAGAGTTCGAATTGTGTGGATTGTCGAACATTTCAAATTGTGAGACGAACTTCACGGTATTTTTGTTATATTTTTTAAAGACGTTTTCAAAAAAATAAAACAAATAAAAAGAAAAATAAGTGGCACTCACAAACAAAGCCATACATGCACAGACAAAACGAAAGGGAATAAACAAACAAACAAAAACAGAAAACAACATTAGCTGGTGGTATTATTGGTATTGGACACCTAATGAAACATCATTGGGAGCAGAAAAAAGACAAATAAATCCGGTCTTTGCAAATGTTGATTTATTGTAACCTTATTTATTTACACATTATAGAAATGTAGCCTAAGTAATTTTTCTTTACATACCAACAACGTCCCCTATTTATAAATATCTTATCCATGAAGATGTCTTCTCTGGCCTGTCCCTAGCAAGCCAGTGCATACTGAAATTAAAGGTTGAATTTTTGCATTTATTCTTTCTGAATTTTTATTTTTACATTTTTCGTGGACATAACACTTTATGTAGATTTAGTAGCTTGAAGTTTCACTAGGTTGTCACTGTCAACCCTGTTACATCATATTAGTCTTATTAATAGCTCTTTAAAAAGTGTTTGACCCCTTTACTCAAAGGTAACTAAATAGATCTATATAACGATATATATATAACGAAATATTAGTTATTTCAAGTTAAAAACAAACTACAGTTAAGTGTAGAACTGTGTAGCCAAATCACAGATGCGTTTAAATTCAAATTCCAAGTTACACTGCCTCCTAATTAAAATGTATTGGTTATACAGATGAAACAGTCACAATACAGACAGAAGCGTTTCATATTTGGCGCTTTAATTGATGTAAGTAAGCGCGTATAAAATGACGCGCCGCCCACAAATGTGACACATTGCACAAATATAGGGGTGCTATGAAATAAGCAGTATATTTCGTTTAATAAAACTACATAATATATATCCAAAACCGATCTGAAAAACAAAATAATTATTTAAAATAATAGAATTTATAATGTTATTCTCGTATTTTATATATTTACCAGACGCAATTGCGTAAAGATATTGATCTCCCCCCACGAAAGACATGTAAGGGTCCGGAGCCCGCCGAATCCTCTTTGGCGCTTCTGTACGCTAATCTGACAGCCACATAATGCTTACTTTCTGCTGTAAAATTAATTAAACCAGTCAAAACAATGTTGGAAGACGACTTAAAAGTACCGGAAGAGCTTTTCAAGGACGTGAAGTTCTATGTGGTGGGAGACATTGATCAGAAGGTACATTTAACAGTAATAGGCTATTCATTTAGCCTTTTGGCTAATAGTGGATACTGACTGGTGTTAGCATGAAGGCTAACCTACAGCAACTCTCATAACATGGTGAAACTAGGGGATACCTATGGACAGATTGTATTGAATATTATTCTTTAATACAATAGGCTTTTTTAATCATGTCGCCCCCTTTTGTATGTCTAGTGCCTTTATCTGCTGTTAGCGAAAGTCCTGTCTTCAGTATGTTAGCCTTTATTAGTGACAACAATGCGACACTTCTCACGTTAGACTCATCTATGAGTTACGTTAGCGATTTATTTGCGACTGTGGGAATGATCCTGTGCGTAAACAGTTTTTGCCAATGGTAGCTTGTATCTTAAATAGGAATTCGAATAAACGAAAAAAAAAACGTTAGCATATGTAGCCATCCTTTATGTGTTTATCATAGTGTCTTTTGGCTTCATTATGTATTCTCAGTTGACTTATTGAGATGTGTGTAGTTTTTATGTATATTTACATTACATTCTTGCGTGATTTTTTTTATACAGTTCCTGGTACATCAATTAAGAGCTAGCAGCAAATAAATGTTTTATTTTATAACTTGACTGTTATTTGACAAACATGTTGATGATGGATTGCTCATAGGTTGTACAACTTCTGAAAGCTGGGAAAGGAAAAGAAGTGTCTTACAATGCCCTTGCAACCCACATTATAGCAGAAGATGGGGACAATCCAGAGGTTGGGGAATCCAGAGAGGTCTTTGACTTGCCTGTTGTGAAGGTAAACACACATAATATTGCACTGAAGGATTTAAAAGACATTTACTGTTGGCAACAATTTAGGCTGATCTCCTGCCTGTATTAAGATGTGATCACTTACTGTTACTAATGAAAATGTGCTGCAGTGTTTAACATTCACAATGCTTTCTGTTTCAGCCGAGCTGGGTGATCCTGTCTGTCAAATGTGGAGACCTGCTACCGTATCCTTCCATGATTAATGGTTTTGAAAGTCTATAGTTGTGATGTTGTTTTTGCACCCGACATGTCACACATCAACTTAATGCAACTTTGCAACTGTTGACTAGTTAAAGATGAATAGCATACTATTTAGATGTTTATTTATCTTGACTGTTAATCAATCAGAGTTACAGGATTTTCCCCAGAGTCAGGACAAGTGTTCTTTGGTGTTACAGCTTGTCTGCCACATGTAAGTTGCACCTGCATATTCTGCCAATTCATTCAAATCTACATATTGTCATCTGTCATTGTCAGGTCGCAGGACTGATTTTAGTATTTACCAGTCTTGTCATTTTTATAGCTGTCAGAGGATCTCAATACACTTTGGGCCTTTATTACATTCTATGGAGGTGACTGTCAGCTCCACTTCAACAAGAAGTGCTCACATCTGGTTGTGCCTGAACCGAAGGGGGTAAGCGCATGTCTGTCGTCTTGTCTTAATGCATATAATCAAATGTTTACTAATGGTAGTTAGTAGGGATGCTCCGATCGATCGGCCGGAGATCGGTATCGGCCGATAATCACATTTTATGACTTGATCGGTACTCACTACACTTGGCCGATCTCACGAACCGATCGCAATTTTATGACGTCAACGCGTGACGACGTACATGATGCGTGGGGACGTAAATGCTATGACGTTTCGAGAAAGTCGCCGTTCGAGATCGTGGCCGCTCTAGTCAATGCTTGTGTTTATACCGGCCAGCCGCGGCATGTTTCTGAAGCGGCTCTCCGCGCTGCTTGGTTAAAATAGTCTTTTGTGAGTTGGCACAGCATGGAGGACGGAATAAAACCTTTTCGGAGCCGTAAAGGGTAACGGTAACATAACACGCTGATCGTGGGCTGCTTTTAAATGAGTATAAAAAAAAAAATGTAGTTAATATTTGCATCATTTATGATTCATTTTATCCACCCACGACCCACCCGCAAATAATCAGAATGCATTTTTTATTACCCGACCCGCGGATTATCCGCAGCGCCCGTGGATATAGGAAAAGCAAAATATGTTTGCTGCGTAACTCAGACGGACTGAATGCAAAATGCAAATTCATTCTCTGCCAGCAGGAGGTGCTTTAAAGCGGGAGAAACAGAGGTTTCCCCAGTAAGGGCTGTACACAAAGCAGCGCTGAGCTCACAAACGCTGCTTTATCAGGCATATAACATGCAAGATGAAATGAAAATGACATCGAAAATTTTCTAAAGATAGTCTTCCTTTAGAAATACAGTGATATAAAAACACCCGCGCCTTGTTTTGATTTTTAAACGTGCAGAAAGTGCTCATGTTTATTCAATGAAGCCTTTTGGCAAGTCGGTCAGTTTTGATATTGTGGCGAGTGCCACAAATAAATAAATGTATGGGAAACACATCCCACAGCACAACCACCTGAGCCCAACTTCAGTCTACTCATCACCTTAACTTTAACTGCATTTGTAGCCGGCGCCATAGCCGGACTGATAAACAAACACAGACCGGAAGTTAACTGTTAGATGTCAGTCATTTTAGGCTATTGTGTTTTTATTAATTTTGAATGCAAAGTGTACCATAAGGAATTGTGCATCAATACAAAGTCTTATGGTTCACTTTCTCTCCAAAGTAAAGTGGGGGAGGTGTGTGACATCCAGCTGCTCAGTTAGTTTACGACTAATAGAGTGCCTTTAACAGCTGCTATCTGGAAGACTCTGTCTAGGTTTACGTCTGTGGGTTGTTTGCTATTGGATCAATTGAGGGATGGAGCTGGATTGCTGTCAGTTTTATACCCACCATCTTAACCGTCTAGGTTTTTAAAGCCTACCTTTTATAGGCTACTCTTAGTAACCAAACAAATGTCATTGGTATTATCTAGTGAGCATGCAGAAACCTTTCTGATTTAACTATTAATATTGAGAAAAATCCTGTGTACTTTGACAAATATGAAAATATATAACCGCTGCAGTGATAAGTGATAAAGTTGTGGATTTTTCAGTATGCATTAATGTATCTGTCAAGCACAAAATATTTTATCACTGTCATGCTGTAACGTAAGGCTGCAATTTTTCTGATAAAAATTATGTTAGTAATTTAAATTATTATTATTATTATTATTATTATTAATAATAATAATAGTAATAATAAAAAAAGCTCCAGGTTTGCTTTATTTGTTTGTAGGGCTGCACAATTTGGCCAAAAATGTTTTTATAGCTATATGATTATATAATAATAGTAAAATTAAAATAGTATTATTATTAAACAAAATGTGGAATATTACTATTTTAATATTTCACTGTAAAATAAAATTGAAAATATAATAAAAAATAATATATATTTTTTTACAGTACAACCGTATTTGATTTTTATTTTGGTGGAAAACAGCATGGAGCCCTTAAAGCTTCACTTTTGTTGACAACAGTCCGTTTATAAGAGATTCTCTTTACAAGTTTGGGAAGATGGTTGGCATATTTTGTGTTCCCAAATGCATATTATAAGCAACCCAAACTTGCTGCACATGCAGAAATTATTTCATCTGGAGCAGCATTTACTGTGAACGACAGCACATATATTTATTTAATTAAATTGCAGCCTTTGTGATTTGATAGTCACACTTGGCCATATTGCAATTTTGGTTTTATTTTGATTAGTGTAGTTTGTTTGGGGTTTTCTGTCTTTTCCAGGCCAAGTTTGAATGTGCTTTGCGGCATAGCAACATTAAGATAGTAACTCCAGAATGGATTTTGGACTCTGTAAAAGAAAAGAACAGGAAGGATGAAACTCTGTATCACCCACGTCTTACAGTATATGAGGCACCAGAAGAGGAAGGCAGCGAGTATGAAAATGAAAGGAGCTCACGTTCTGAAGGCAGCTACAGTGACAGACGCTCACCTCACAGCCGACGGTCCAGCCCTACATCATCCCGCGGTGCTTCCCCAGTAGGCAGGCGTAGTCGTTCACCCTCATCGAAACATCAGCGCAAATCAGAGTTGATGTTTGATGACTCTGATGACTCGTCCCCTGAGAAGGAGGACCGCAACCTGAACTGGACCCCAGCTGAGGTGCCACAGCCTGGCCCCGCCAAGCGTCGACTACAGCCTGGCAAAGAAACAGGTTTGATCAATCTCTGTGCCAATGTCCCACCTGTACCTGGAGGCTTTGGGCCGCCAGATACTCGGCTGGTCGGCGCAGGTGGAGGTGTGCCTATAGGGGTGGAGAGATCAGATGTCATGGGTGGATGGAATCCAGCTGCTCGGACTCTGAGGAACATTACTAACAACACGGACAAGCAACAGGCCTCACAACCCTCCAATGTGGCACATGTAAGGAGTTTGATTTTGAATGTAATTTATATAGAAGTAGAAATTCTCCTCAATTTATCATGTAAACAGGGCTGGTTCTATGACTAGTTTTAACGTGTGACAATAGAGATGTGTCCACTGGTAGAAATTCTGGTATGTAGTCTACTGTTCAAAAGTTTAGGGTTGGTAAAAAAAAAAAAAATTGAAATAAGTTTTTGAAGTCTTATTTAATTAATCAAAAAAATACAGTAAAAACAACAATATTGTGAAATATTACAGTTTAAAATAACCTTTTTTCTGTTTTAATATATTTTAAAATGTAGTTTATTTATTCTTTAATTTCAGATACTTCAGAGTATTTCGCCCTCCTCTAAAGGTGTGGTGGAGCACTTGGGAAATCAAGGCCAGTCTGGTGTTCCCAACCAGCTTCTGTTTAATCCAGTTAAGACCCCGCAGCAACTACCACCTGAAGCACAGCAGCAGTTAATGCAGCAGCAACAGTTACATCAGCTACCACAACAGCAACAACAGCACCCACAACAGATGGCACAACAGCATCCTATGATGCTGCCACAGGTCATGCAGATGCACCACCATCAGCAGCAGCAACCACAACAGCAGCAGCAGCAGCAGCAACCGCAGCCGCAGCAGCAACCGCAGCCACAGCAAGGCTTCCCTCAAATGCCTCAGCAGTCCCATCAGTTCTTACAGCAGCAGATGCATCAGCAGATGTATGCACAACAGCAACAGCAACAGCAGCAGCAGCAGCAGCAGCAACAACAACACACATTCCCACAGCAACAAATGCGACCACAGCAGCTCCCAAGGCCACCCTTGCAGCAGCAACATGCATTGCAGCAACAGTTGCAGCAGTTGCAACAGCAGCATAGGCTCCAGTTGCAGTTACAACAACAACAGCAGCAACAGCAACAACAACAGCAACAGCAACAACAACAGCAGCAAAACCAGCAGCAGATGCACCAACAGCATTTGCAGCAGCAACAACATTTCTTACAACAGCAACTCCAACAGCAGCACATGCAACAGCTGCAACAACAGCAGCAAATGCAACAGCAGCATCTGCAGAACCAGCAGTCTCTGCAACATCAGAACCAGCAGGTTACTCCACATCAGACCCAGACCATGCTGCATCCTCCAGTGATGCCTGCGCAGCTGCACCAACTGTTCGGGCATGAGCCAGGCCAAGACAGTAAGTGCAGTGGCTGCTGCTTTGCGATAACACACAGGCGTGCACAAATAGTTTGTCTTAATTGAGATGTATGCAGAGTCTTATCAAATTTTAGCTAACTGAAACAGTGATTTCCCATGAATGAATTGACTTACAAGTAGGGCTGAACGATTAATTGCATTTGTGATAATATTGCGATATAAAAAACCTGATTTTTCAATCGCAGAGGCTGCGATTACACTCGGTCACATGACACGTGAGAGTAAAGAGGTGTGTTCGACTTGAAGATCGATCGATGTATGACATCAAAGTACGGCGAGAGAAAGCATAAGGAGACGTCTGCGCTCTCTTATAGCTCTCGCAGTACTTTGATGACACACCCATCGGTCTAAGCAGCGCTGCTTCAAGTC
>NW_015666537.1:618095-618485 GCF_001515625.1 Sinocyclocheilus rhinocerous
TAGAATGGGAGATGGATCGGTTTGTGAAAGCGAAGAGAAAAGCCATAGATGAAGTCGCACAGACCCAGGCAGGTGCTGGTCATTCAAAAGCTAAATCAAAGACTTTGGCTAAATACAGAAAATATGATGAGGCATATCTTGCTCTCGGCTTCACTCACCGTGTCTATACCGGACACTACAGATGTCGCGCCGCGCCGCAACGGCTTTACACTGGACGCGATAAAGCGACCGTTGCAAATCATTTTACCTACTGTCAGTACGTCATAAATAGAACGAGGCATCAGTTTAATGTCGGGTTTTGTCGTGTCGCGCCGCGCCGCTTCTAGTGTAGACTTGAACACTGATTCAGTGTTTCCCCTGCCATTATTTTAGGGGGGCGGCCCGCCCCCC
>NW_015666537.1:627455-628508 GCF_001515625.1 Sinocyclocheilus rhinocerous
GATTAATTTTTACATGCAGTAATCAGTAATGTAATCAAATTACAATTTTCAAGTAGTAATCAGTAATTTGTAATCTATTACTTTTTTTTTGAGTAACTTACCCAACACTGGTAGTTTGCTTCTATTCTAATTATACCTGGATCATTTGCCACACAGAATTGCAGTAGGTGTTACAGTATGAGCAGGGAAGTGATGTGTGAGTGAATGTGTGTGTTATGAGCCAATTTGTGCCTGTACAGGAGATTAAGAATAGATGAACATCTCAAATTTGCATCATTTGTCAGAGGGAGTAAATAAATCAAGTAGATCCCACTAGTAGATTTCACTGGTACAACCATTGGATGAGCACTAGTGTGTTGCAACCCAGAAATGGGTTGTAGGTCTGTTCTGATGCAGACAGCAGTGAAAGAGCAATGCTACAGGCAAATAAGAAAATGCAAGATAAAGATGATAAAGAATGGCAAAATAAATAGTTTCATCAACTTTTAAACAGGAGGAAAATAACACTTCACAAGTTGACGTCAAAGAGTATGCGACTTTGTCAAAAAAATAGCCAGTTTACCTTTTATAATAAATAATAATAATAATAATTCATTACATTTATATAGCGCTTTTCAAGGCACTCAAAGCACTTTACATTGTCAGGGGGTATCTCCTCATCCACCACCAGTGTGCAGCATCCACCTGGATGATGCGACGGCAGCCATAGTGCGCCAGAACGCCCACCACACACCAGCTTACTGGTGAAGAGGAGAAAGTGATTAAGCCAATTAGCAGATATGGGGATTGTTAGGAGGCCATGATGATCAGAGGCCAGTACTCGTACTGAAGCACACGTGACGCTTCCGTGATATTAACGTCTGCCGTCTCACTAATGAGGACATAAATACACGAACTTATTAAATGACCTTTATTTTCCAAAAAATCTTTTAATTACTTAAAAGATAGATTAAATGAATGTTTTATGCCTTAAAACAAAAAGTAAATACACAACACAGAATTTCTGAGCAAAAAAATCATAAGGCTATTGTAAGAATAAATGAAACTTGTTTT
>NW_015666537.1:628660-629023 GCF_001515625.1 Sinocyclocheilus rhinocerous
GATTAATAAAATGTTATTTAACCATTAAAAAGGAGTCCAGAAAAAAAACGGAATCCCCCCCCCCAAAGCCGTAAACTTAGGGGAAACGCTGCTGATTATAATGGTTCTACTGTATTTTGCCGCTCGCGTCAGTTGTAGACACGGTGTTTAATGTCGTTGGTGAGGAGGAAAGCCTGTGTGTGTTTTATGCCTTAGTGGACAGCATGAAACACAACAAATAAATAAATAACAGAGAGAGAATAATAACAGTTATTCTCTCTATGCTATTTTTCAAGTTTCAAGTGATGCATGTGTTTTTTCCCTGTAGGTTTTTTTAAATTAAATAAGATTTTTTTATAGGTTTAAAGGGGGGCTTGACCAAAA
>NW_015666537.1:629520-640777 GCF_001515625.1 Sinocyclocheilus rhinocerous
GTGTTTTTTCCCTGTAGGTTTTTTAAATGAAAAAAACATTAATTTTTCATAATGTTTAGTGAAATTATTTGGTAGTCTGAGGTAGGATGGGGATTCGGGAAAAGGGGGCAGATTTTTTAAAATTGGTTTAAAGGGGGGCGCGACCAAAAAATGGTTGAGAACCACTGGTCTAAAGTTAACAGACAGTGTTTAGTGCAGTCCACATGTTTACATATGTTTATTACAGTGACTTTGAATTACCTAAAGTAGTGTGGTAAAGCAACAGATTTGTTTTTATATTTCTGCAATCTACTTTAGTTTGTGTGATTTGTTACTGACTTTCATATTAATGTTTACACCAGGCTTATTTGTCAGTGCTTTATGTTGTCATAATTATTACATGCTTACAAGGTTGGAAGTTCAACAAATCAGTCAATATACTACTGTGATTGTAGTTTTTAAATAAAAATTTAATTCATATCAATTCATGCATCACCTAATTTCATCGTAACATATAGGCCTGGCCTACAGAAAAGAACATTTATGTTTAATCTATCTAATAGTGTGTTGATCATACTATACAATGATTTATAGCTTGTCTTTGTTGAATAATACAGAACATAAAGAGCTTTAAAAAATTATTGCATATTAAATCGCAATCGCAATGTTGGTAAAAAAAAATCACAATTAGATTATTTTCCAAAATCGTTCAGCCCTATTTACAAGTAGCGAGAGTGCTATGTCAGATAGCGAGAGATAGCAGATAAAAAAAAAAGAGGAACATTTCAGAGGAACAAAACATTAAAAAGAATCTGTTACGATCAAGCTAAGAGGTAGGACCCGCGTAAATATTGGAACAGCTTTCCAGCGGTGGAGAGAACTCAAGGAGCGGAAGGGAATCGGGCGCAGAGGTTGCTTTGTTTCTTCTTGATAGGAGAGTTACATTGATTTTGCTTTTTCACACAACTTTTCTGTGTTAGCTTTTGCTTGAATATGCTGCAGGCATGGCAGATCCACCATCGTCGCTGCCAAGGTTGTGTACGTACGTGTGGGGCGGAGTTATCAAAATAGGGCGAGGTCCTGTTGGTTTATGGGCGTGTTTGTTTTGGTGCTTTCAAATATCAACATTGTTTGGCAAAAATCGTTAAGTGCATCTTTAAACTAGTTTAAAGCCAGATGAAACAGCGCTGACAAACAGGAGGAACACTGTGCGCAACAAGACAGTCAGAAGGTTTTTCAGTCTACAAATCATTTACTATGGATTTACTGTGGTAACACTAACTGTACCATGGTATTGTGGCAGAAATGTGGGATATTCATATCGAATTTGATTATATTATTAAACCACACTTATAGCACCTCAATACCATGGTAAAAATGTAACTATGTACCTATGGTTTCTGGCATAGGTTTCTAGCATGGCTGAGCACCCATGGGAAAAACCCAAGATATAATTTATTCACAATCATATTGGCGAAACAGATCTGGCAAACTATCCAGAGCATTTTTGTGTTTATGCTCTGGAAAGTGTCAAAAGTTTTCTATTTACATTGTGTTTTTTTGCAGCGTTGAGCGTTGTAGCCAATCACAGACATACCTGTTGATTTCTTGAACGCAATTGCCAATCAGAGGCGTTTAAGTTAGAATCCACTCTCTGCACCCACTGGCAGATACATAAATCTCCGCCTATGGTTTCTAGATATTTGTATGAAAACAGTAGTCTAAATACATTTAGTATAAATGCACAAACGCTATAGCTTAATCAAAAATATATTCCATTACTCCTTTAATACATTTAAAACATGTCTATCTTAAACTGTGGTTATCATGATCGAAATGTATGCTATTATTGAAGACCAGTGGTTAATTTTAATAATATTCAAACTGTCAGAATAATTACATTTCACCATATAAAAATTAGTTACTGTTACTGTTTTTGATAATGAACATACATTTACATCTGCATCCTAACTCAAGCTATTACTACTATCAACTCAAGCTACTGTCAAATGTGCATTTCTAAGAGACAAAAAAAATGTAATATTAATATTGCAGCCTGCACTGCAAACTGCTTAAGATACACATCATCAAAGTCAGGCAACACAGGCCTGTTTCATGATTTGAAACAATATCACTCATTAAAACATGCAGAACCTAAGAAATTACTATTTTTAAAGATATTTAGGCCCAATCCCAATTCTATTTTATACCCCTTCCCCTACCCCTACCCCTCTGCCTTGGTCCTTCCCCTTGTCCCTTACAACAGAGTGTCAAGGGGTAGGGGTGAAAATATTCCCCTAAGAATTGGGACACCACCACTATACTGTTATACGTCATCTAGCTCCTACAATACACACACCTATACTGGTGTGCTGGTGTGCATTAGAGCCTTTAATTACCGTTCTATATTAATGTGCTGCTTACTGACACACACACACACACACACACACACACACACATATATTGGAGATCGCGCAGCTCACACATCCAGGAGCAAAGAAACTTGTCAATGCTACCCCATGACTTTTATTAATAACAGTTTAAATACTGAATCCCAACATTATAATTTCCAGCAACGAGAGGATATAATCGCTATTTTTGAAGTAAACTCACTCATTGTAAAGAGACCCACAGACGCGCAAAAGTGGAAAAGTGTAAAGAATTCAAAAACGTGAAGTGTTTGTCATGTTCTGACCTAGGCCTGGGCGATAAAACGGTATCGATATTTATCAACGGTACACCTTCATCGATAACGATATAAAAAATGTTTAGCGCACGATATAGGCACGTGTTATGAGTGACGCAGACAGCACACATGAACACGAACACATGCTGTAATGCCTGCCTGTGATGAGGAGATTGTAAATAAAAAAAAAGAATATTAGTCGAATTTAAAATAAAAATTTGCATTTGAATGCAAAAATGGTACAATCGAATGTTAGGTGTGTGTGTCAGGAAGCGTCATCAGTGGCGCACGAGATGCGGTGATAATGATGTAAGTGACGTTACATTTTAATGTCTTGTTAGTCTAGTCCACGAGACGCGCCGTTGCTGCGTTATTCATTCAAAATATTAGAGAAATATAGTAGCTCAATGCGTAGAAGATCTTGATTCGGTTAAAACCGAAACCAAGCCATTCACATAGAACACATATTTAGCAAATTTTTTAGACGGACAAATATGACTGCTGCACTCGCATCTCATGCAAGAGATGCAAAGAAAGCCATGCAAATTTAAAACATTTAAACTTTTAGAAAACGCGACGTGAATTTGTGAAGGTTTATGTCATTTCACTGCGTCTCATGTTTTTAAATGCAATCTGTGTGATCGGCGATTTGGCTCTTTGTATTAGGCTAAGCAATGCATAAATACATGATGCTGTTTTGTTCATAATTGTTTATGCAGTTTACAAAATTATATTTGATTTATATATGTTAATTTAGACGTGATGCATGTTTTTATAGACAGTTATTTGCATTGACAATTTAATGCGCTGCATTATTTTGCTCATTGCACCCTCCTGTGGCCTCGGGAGACGAGCCAAAAGTTTCCTTAAGACTTATTTAATCTTTATATAAAACATAAGAAAGGAGGTATTTGTTTAAATTTTATTTTGTGTTTGACTATTAAAAAAATATAAAAAATTAGTTGTTTTTAGCTTAATAAATTGGGGGAATTAAAAATACAGTGGTTAAATTAAAAAAAAAAATTTCTATTGCTCTTTTTTTTTAAAATGTTATAAGAAATGTCAATAATTATCGATACCGAACAATATGAAACATATATCGTTGATACATTTTTTAGCTATATCGCCCAGCCCTATTCTGACAATAAAGTGCCGTTTAAAACGTTAATGGTCTGGATTCTACAACTTTCACTTCGGAGCAAAAATCTGCCTTTAAACTTGAAAAAAATTAAGATTTGAAATTTGTGATAATTATCGATATCGACTGATATGAAAATTTTTATCATGATAATTGTTTTGACTATATCGCCCAGCCTTACTTACAAGATGCCAGGGGAATTTAACATGGATTTTTTTATTATTTTTTTTTAGTCCCTGAAGAGGGATTCCTGGTTGGCTGTATCTTTGCAATTGCAGACTATCCAGAACAGATGGCTGATAAACAGTTACTGGCCACATGGAAAAGGGTAAGTGACTCCACCGCACCTAAGCTAATACTGAATTAGTCACTCCAAAATATGTATTTTTTTTCCACACTTATACTTTAAAACCAAATTTAGGTCCAGTGTTCAGAAGACAGTTTAGAGCAGTGGTCTCATCCAGGGCCTCAAGATTACTTAAAATAAGACAAAACGTGCATGAAAATAAGCAAAACAACTAAATATCAAGATATTTCTAATTTTATTTAAAGGGGTCATATGATGCGATTTCAAGTTTTCCTTTCTCTTTGGAGTGTTACAAAAATGTGGATTTTTAGTTACTTTTTTTTCTTTGAAGTACCAGGATTTCCATTGTCTTAAAGTATATAGGAGCTAAATTAATTTAAAAATTTTAGACCTGGAAAAGTCATGTAAATAAAAATGTTCTTATAATACTTCAAGTATCAGTATATAAATACTTATATAAATTCAAGAATCAGGAAAATGAATGAATTTTGTGAAGTAAAATTATGGGTTGTGACTATATTATGTGACTAACACATTATGAAATTGTATGTTAGAATATCAGTTCTGAAAAGTGCATCTCTGAAATCCACCTCTCACCTGAACGTCCCTTTAGATTTTTTTTCCTGACAGAATGCAAATAAGACATTGTTATTTTGCACACAGATCATTCAGGCAAATGGAGGAACTATGGACTCTGCTCTCAGCCGCTGTACTCATTTACTTTGTGAGAGTCAAGCCAGCAATACCTATGTCCAGGTAAACATAAAAGCTTGTTTTGGAAAGAAGCTTACATTATACATTATCCTTGCCGTCTGTTAAACTGCATATTGGTTTAATTGGTGGGAAAATGTCCTGAATGTTATGTATGCTTTTTTTAGGCTGCTCTCAGTCGTGACATTTACTAATGATCTGTTATTAAACTCTTTTTCCTGTGCCAGGCTTTGAGAGAGGGAAAGCGTTGTGTGACAGCTCACTGGCTTAACACTGTTCTCAAAAAGAAGAGGATGGTCCCCCCCCACAGGACCCTTCATCTTCCCTTCAGCTTCCCTCCAGGGGCCAAGCCCTGCTCGCAGCATGTAAGAACCAGTCCTTTCTGTTCAGTGGCTGTGTTCAGTAGTTCAACGTCATATTAAATTAGCGCTTCGTAAAAGTATCAGTATTGTGAGTATTCATTAGAACAATCCAGTTTTCATTAGAACAATTGTTTTAATCTATACCTGCTTGTCATTGGATGAGAGGAAATTATTATTGCTGTTGTTATAATTAAAAATCAGGACATGATTTTTAAATAATCCTAATATTTTATTATTATTATTTAATAATAGTAATTACTTGATTTTAAATAATCACAGTATTTTAAATAATAATACTTAAGTATTATTGATATTGAATTATAATAACATTTTTTATCTAGGACATGAACGTTTACATTAGTGTGTGAACTATAGTCCTCGATATTGAATCAATACAAAAACAGAATCAGATTCAATCTGGAAATACCCAATACCCAGCCCTATGTCAAACGTGCTGTTATCCAGTTTATCACACATTTGAGCGGTGTTGTACATGAACTTTAGTTTCATTTTTGGATTTTGTGTTTGTTTTTTGTTGTAACACAGATCATTTCTGTGACTGGATTCGTGGACAGTGATCGTGATGATTTGAAGCTCATGGCCTATCTAGCAGGAGCCCGATACACAGGCTATCTGTGTCGTAGCAACACTGTACTCATCTGTAAAGAGTAAGAACCAATGCAGTCTCCAGTTGTTGCCGTCTTTCAACTGGTTGTTCACTTCTGGAGGCTTTTTTCCTTCCAGAAACTGTTAAAAGTTTCTTTCTTTAGTAAATCTTTCTCACTATTACACTTCATAGAAGTGTAGTAAACTGAACATTTGCAATGCATATTTGGATTTGTTTTTCTTTCAGTGATAAATATCAGTATTTTTTTTTTTTTAAATCCCAAGACAGTTTCATTTTTAATTCCCTTTTAAGGCAGTTATTACAGTTTTTACTTTAACAAATGAGCAAATATTTAAAGAACAACAAATTACAGTAATTCTTCCATATTTTTCTGGAAGCTCAATCTTAATATTTATATGCAATGCCCCCTCTATCAATGCCATCAGACCGAGTGGGCTGA
The DNA here is from genome assembly GCF_001515625.1 of Sinocyclocheilus rhinocerous. Lineage (NCBI taxonomy): Eukaryota > Metazoa > Chordata > Actinopteri > Cypriniformes > Cyprinidae > Sinocyclocheilus > Sinocyclocheilus rhinocerous. The sequence goes on from NW_015666537.1 coordinate 635,771, forward strand.
AATACGAGAAGGCAAAGGAGTGGAGGATCCCATGTGTGAATGCCCAATGGCTGTGCGACATCCTACTGGGGCACTTTGAAGCTCTGCGGCAAATCCAGCACAGCAGATACTCCCAGTTCAATTTGCCTGAACCACTGGCACCCAACCCTCATCTTGTGCACAATCTTCTAAGTACGCTTTATTTCAAACTTCAGCAATGTCATTTTGAGTTATTACGATGCTATAGCTGCCAGATTTCCAAGCTATCTAGGAGGTAGAAAATAACATGCTCTAATTTTTGGGGTCAGGTGCTTGGCGTATTCCTGTGAAGATCTCACCGGAGGCGTTGGCGGTGAGTGGGCTCTCACACGGACACACTCTGATTGCTTGCTCTCTTGTTTGTGATGCTTGAGCCTTGCAGTGAAAGTCCTCAGTGGATACACATGTAACAGCATGTCTGGGCAGAGGTGTATCACAGTCATCTTTTTTTGTTGTCACTTCACACAGAGCTTACGTCTGCAGCTGAAGCAAAAACAGGGTGATGTCGGCTCGCAGCTGCCCAACAAGAGGCCCAAGTGAGTTCAAACCGTTAAAGATTGTTGGAACTATAAGTAGAGCTGTATGGTAGAATCCAGATTGGGCTGTTTCCAGATCCAGTTCTTCTGGAGACTAATAATTAGGGCTGGACGATATGGCCAAACATTTATATCACAATATATTTCTTAATTTCGACCGATTATCGGCGCCGATATTAACCATTTTTAATGATTATCGGTCATTTACAAAACCGATTTGCCGATAAAATGACTTAATTTTGAAACGCGCTATTTGGCTCTGATGCAGCCTGTCAGAACTCACCACTCTGTGGCCTAAAGCAGTCTCCGCCCACCGCTCATCTGATTTGTTGGCTCAACAACAATTATTACAACGTTTGTTTAAAAGAATAATCACATAATACGCTATTTCTTCCATGTTTTAATTTTAATAGTAAACCCTTTGTTTGCCAAAAATATGTTTTGTTCGATTTCGATTGCTTTAGATAAAAGCGTCTGCTAAATCACTAAATGTAAATGTAAAAACTGCCAAGAACACCCACAACAGATGTCTGTACCTACAAACTTATGAAAAATTAATTTGCCAAGTCTGTGAAACCTTTTCCTATAAAACTATTACATTTAAAAAAAATTAAAATAAAATAAATAAATAAATACATTTTCAATCACCTTTTATTTGTATTTAGTCTTCATACAAACAAATAAAATGTGAAATCACTGTCAAATAAACATCTCAGACTCACCTTATTAATTATTAATATCTTTAACTTCACACTATAGGCTAACATACCAGTCAAAAGTTTTTGAACCGTAAGATTTTTAATGTTTTTAAAGAAGTTTCTTCTGCTCACCAAGCCTGCATTTATTTGATCCAAAATACAGCAAAAACAGTAACATTTTGAAAAAATTTTACTATTTAAAATAACTGTTTTCTATTTGGAAATATTTTAAAATGTAATTTATTCCTGTGTTTTCAAAGCTCAATTTTTAGCATCATTACTCCAGTCACATGATCCTTCAGAAATCATTCTAATATTCTGATTCGCTGCTCAAAAAACATTTGTTGTTATGTTGAAAACAGCGTAGAATTTTTTTCAGGTTTCTTTGATAAATAGAAAGTTCAGAAGAACAGCATTTATCTGAAATAGAAATAAATTCTATTCAGAGCCCTTCCAAAATATTAATCCAAAACATAGACCTCTATATAAACTGAATCAATAATAAATTGTATATGTGTTCAGCATTCTGCAACAAATATTTTTCGGATTTTCTAGACTATTTTAAGTCGTAAAGTAAGCAGTATATATTAAAATCCCGCGTATGGCTTTAGCAGGCATGTATACATGGTACTATGCGGGGCAGATTGTGCCTGAGACCTCCCGAGCTCAACAGCGCCCCACAATTTTGCTATGTAAATCTGAGGTGAAAAGGGGAACTGCTGCGCGCTCTAATTGAGAGCCATTGGGGCAGATTTGAGACAAAGCCCCGCTTATTTTCACGTTACCTTACGTGAACCTCGCTCCACCAAGACGAAATCAATCCACTTCAGCTATGTGTCTGCATCAGATCAGTATCTAGTTGGCATGTCTGTTTTTTTCTTCTATGTGGAGTAGTGGATCAAATTATAGGCTATACGTTAAATCCTTTAGTTTAAATGTGCTCACATGAATAGCCTTTATATGGTTCTGTTGTGTTTGTTTTGTTTATTCTGAGAATAGACATATGATCTTCTTTCCTCACCCGAATTGCTCCACAACTTGTAACATTCTAAATCAACATTTGGAGGTGATAAATACTATATTAAGGCAATTATTATACAGCATTTTATGCGTGTAACATTACTGTCAATCAACATTAGCGCCACCCACAGGATAACGCAAGGACATCTCAAAATTTTGTCCCCATGTGTTCAGAGATTAGAATATAAAGCTTACAAAATGTTTTTCATATATTAGCGCTACGACCCAGAATCCGCCCCACCTAAATTTACGGTCAGGAGCCGCTACTGTGAAAAGTGCTCTGAGTTGCTGCAGAAAACAAAAAAATTGAGCAACAACAAAAACGGTGCTGGAGACGGGCTTATTATTGAAAATGCAAACTGATTGTCTGCCAGCAGGAGGTGCTTTGAGAGCGGTAGAACTTGCGGTTTCCCCGGTAACGGCTGTAATCAAATCAGCTCCGCTCATGAACGCTTCTTTATCAGATAAAATGAAAATGCCACAAATAAATCAATGTATGGGAAACACTGGTAATGTATATCGAAATATCAGAAATGTGTTTAAAAATCATATCACCATTATTGAAAAAAATTATATCGCTATACATATTGACATTGAATTATTATCCAGCCCTACTAATAATTATTAACCTTTATTTATTAACCTTTATTGAACCAGGCAAGTCACTTATGAACAAGTTCTTATTTTCAACACCAGCCTGACAGGAGAATTAAGATCTCCTGGAGGACATACAAACATACATTACCATATACAAAAAAAAAAGCATAAATCATTGAAGGCACATGTGTGAGCTGAGCAGTTAGAGAAACCTGTATGCACATGCTGTGGTGATGGTGATGAAATTTGCTTCACGCATATACATACTTTGTATGAATGCATACTTTGGGCTTAAGTAAATGACAAAAAGGAAAAAAATATATTAAAAGAGTGTTATTAAGTACAATAAATAAAAAGAATAAGGCTTTCCGGGCTAAATGCTAAACAGATAACATTCTCTCTTCTTTTGCAGGTTAGAAGAGTTGCCAACACCTACTAAAAAGCTTCCACCCGAGTCCACACCTTACGTGCTTTTCACAGGCTTGGAACCTCTGCAGGCTCAGCAGTACATAAAGGTAACTAAACACATGCACAGTTTTTGTAAGCAGCGAAGGTAAAAGTAATGACACTGACCAAGTTTTAAGAAGTACCATAAAATGTCTCTAGTCACATTGTGTCTAGCTGGCAGCTCTCAAGGCTGCTGGAAATCTCTGAAAATGAACATGTTTGTAAAATGGTCATGAGCTCATTTCCTCTGTACTGTTCAAGAGCACTGAGAAATATATTGCTCCACTCAGATGCGCTTCAGTAAGTAACCCTCATGGTGTTCTGCTCGCCCTCCCCTGGATCCTTTTATCCTCTCTTTAATCATCTCTCTCTCTCTCCTCCTTGGCTCCAGAAATTGTATGATCTTGGAGGGGAAGTGGCTGACAGCGCTCAGAAGTGCACTCATCTGGTTGCTAACAAAGTGACAAGAACTGTGAAGTTCCTCACTGCCGTATCTGTAGTCAAGCACATAGTCACTCCAGAATGGCTGGAGGAAAGCTGGAAAAGCCAGAAATTTGTGGGTGAGTCAGTGTGAAATCTAATTTATGTTTCAATCGATTATTACTGATGTGTGGACGCTCTGAGGAGTCTTGCTTCATATTCCAGCAAGAAATCTTTTGTGATTAAAAAATTAAATATTAATGTTATGTAATGAAAAATCTGAAGTTAATTCTTATACCTATTAGGAATGTGCTGATGTGGACATTTTCATCGGTACTGCCAATTTTTTGACACCAATACCAAGCTCACACTTGTCACAAGTAGACCAACCTGTCACCCTGAAATATTTTAGGTTTGTTTAAAATATTTCAGACAGTTTGAAATGAGCAAAAGAGTGTAAGTGGTAGGGGTGTGCGAAAATGACAAAAAATTATATCTCGATATTTTCTGGAATTTTGTCGATAACGATAATTAGTAGTGCTGTCAATCAATTAAAAAAAAAACTAATTAATCAAATTTTTTTCTGAAATTAATTGCGATTAATCCCACCTAACATTAAAGTTTTTAAATATACTTTTATATTGCAATGATTTTACATTCAATCTTCAAATTAATGTAGAAACACATGAAGACAGTATATTTTTAATATTTGTTTAATGGCGTCTTTTTATTTATGACCGAAGGCGAATATCACTGATACCAATAATACTGATGTCTCTTTGAATTTTTTTTCCCTAATATTTTTCCCCTAATATTTAACAATTGACTATAGCCATTCGTTCAAACGGCTGATTGATTCAGTAACGAAACACTGTTGTGTGTTGCTCAGAGATACAAAACAGTTCTGCTGTGGGTATGTAAAACTATTTTTGTTGTCGAAATACAGCAGAAACAAGAACTGTTGTGTCTAAAATGTAAATCACTTAATATTAAAAGGATAGTTCACCCAAAAATTAAAATTACCCCATGATTTACTCACCCTCAGGTAGATCTGCGCAATTAATCGAATGTCTAATCGCGATTACAATTATGGATGCCACAATAACGTAATCGTTCAAAGCGGCAATTAATCGTTCAAAGTCCACTTATGTTATTCTGTGTGCTTAAGATGCATTTTTCTTTCTTTCTACATGTTATCTTAAGGGTTTTTCCCATTATTTTAATTTTAGTTTTAGTATAACATTATAATACCATTCATATTTGTACTTTTT
>NW_015666537.1:640944-643942 GCF_001515625.1 Sinocyclocheilus rhinocerous
CTCCACACGGCTCTGGGGGGTTAATAAAGGCGCGAGCACATTTAGGAACTCTGAATGTGCTCGCGCAGTAGTCTAACCTACATTGTATAGTGGATGCGTGCACTCTCTGGGTGTGTTTTTGTTTGGTTTTTGCGCTATACTCGTTAATGTCAAATCGCATATCGTTTAAAAAACAATTATGATATTATCATAGATGATGCATATTGCACACCCCTTGTAAGTGGGAGATATTTTTTGTCTTGTTTCCATTCTGTGCAAATTGGTGTAAAAAATGTCTATTTCTCCTTGTTGTATTTTAAAAACTGATTTATTCCGGATGTTCAAAATTCAAAGTTCAAAGTTCCAGAAAGAATTTTGGAATCATCAGTCTTGTAGTGTATTTGCCATAAGCTCTGATTTAGAATGTTGCAACTAATTTACAACAAATGGGGCAACATAGGGCATGTAATGATCTGCTTCCAGTAATGTTTCAATCACACCAGTGGCTGTAATTTAAAAGTATATTTTACCCAATGATGAAAGTGTGTAATTTACTCCCATGTAGGCTTGCCGCGATAGACGGTGCTGACGGTGATACCGGTGTTAACCATGTCATTCCAAACCTGTATGACTTTCTTCTGTGGAACATAAAAAGATATTTTGAGAAATGACTTTTGAAGTCATTGGTCACCAAAACTATTTGGTTGCCAACATTTTTCTGCAATATTATCTGCAGAAGAAAGTCATAAAGGTTTGGAACGACTTGGTAAAGTATCCCTTTAAGAACATTATATCAGTAGATACAGCTGTATTGCGCATCCCTAATGCTGATTTGATTTGTTTGTCTTTGTGTTTGCAGATGAGCAGAGCTACATGCTGCGAGATGCAGAGGCAGAGGTGCTGTTCTGTTTCAGTCTGGAGGAGTCACTGAAGAGAGCTCATGCGGCTCCGCTCTTCAAGGTTAGGAGCTTTGGGATATTTAGTGTCCATCCACTCTATCACTTCCCCACTTTAGTGTGTGTACTTTCACTCAAACAGACTTGTTTATGTGACTGTGCAGAACAATAGGACAGACAACTATGTGTCTCTGCACTGACATGTGGCCTAATTGGATATCACAGGGAAGCATGTGTTCAGTTGTCTCACGCTTCTTTTACAGGGGAAGTATTTCTATATAACTCCAGGAATCTGTCCGAGCCTCGGCACAATGAAAGTTATAGTGGAGAGTGCCGGAGGGAAAGTGCTGTTCAAGCAGCCCACCTACCGCAAGATCATGGAGCACAAGCAAAACAAGGTACCCTAATCAGATCCCCAATACAGAGGCGTGTGGGCTGTTGTATTGATGAGGATGATGTGCCAGACTCGACTCGCTCACTTAATGAACATCTATTTACAGCCACCACAGCTGCTCTTTGGATTTTGTGCTCTTTTTGTTTTGTTTGGTGATTGGAAGAATTACTCTGAGTCACAATGTGAATTCAAAGTACCATTTAAGGGAAGTTATGTTACTACATAAACAAAGATGCATTACACTTTATTTATTGCCATGACATGTAGGCTACATAATATAATACTTAATACACACTATAGTTCAAATGTTTGAAGGCAGTAAAATTTTGCTTTTGAAAAATTACTGCTCTTCAGCAAGGACACATTAAATTGATCAAAATTGAGAGTAAAGACATTCATAATTACATAGTGACATAAAAAATACATAATTTATTGCATTGTTACAGAAGAATTCTATTTTAAATACATGCTATTATTTAGAATGTTCTGTTCATCAAAGAATCCTGAAAAAAATAGTAAGCAGCACAACTATTGAGCTGTAACAACATAAGCTGGATGACATTTAAGCAATCAAGAATCATTAATGATAAATCCACTAGAGGCCAAACAATGTTTCAGCGCAAAGGCTGTCATAAAAACAAAAAAATACTGTACATAACATGAATTATTAAATTAATATTCATTAGGGAATACTGAGTAAAAAGTATCACAGTTTCCACAGAAATATTGAGCAGCACAACTGCTTTCAACATTGATGATAATAAGAAATGTTTCTTGAGCACCAAATCATTTGAAATTAATTGAATGAATTAATTTTAAATTAATCCAAATTAGTTAAAATTTTAATAATATTCACAACATTAGTGTTTTTACTGTTTTTGGTGCGCAAAAGAGACTTCTTTCAAAAAAATGTACCAACTCCAAACTTTTGAATGGTAGTGTATAATTAATAGATGCAATAATTATTATTTCTAAGTTATTATAAGGTGTTTCCAAACGTTCTTTTACAAATTTATCATTAACTATGGCCTGAGCATGCTTTGAAGTACATGTAAGACCTGATCTAAAATGGTGTTTGTCTGTGTAATAGGAAATGACACTCGTGTTATCCATGTTTGTTCTAGAATTTACCTGAGATCATTTTAATAACCTGTGAAAATGACTCTCATCTGTGTCGAGAGTATTTCCTGAAGAACCTCGGTAAGAGGGCATATCCTTCAGGCCCAGTTCCCATCTCAACATTTACATTTCTCACTGTATAATATAAAGCCACTGTAGTTGGAAAATGTAGCATGTTCACACATTTCAACCAACCATCAGTCAAGCACAATCTAATGATTTTTTGATGTTTTTATTTCAGATGTTTACACTGCTGAGCTCATATTGACGGGGGTGTTGACTCAGACCTTGGATTATGAATCATATCCTTTTAAAATGCATGCAAGATTTAACACACACATAAAAAGCAATCACTTTTGAATAATTTCTGAATCAACTTCGGAGTGATGTCAGACTTTAAATGAAGCAAGAACTGTTTTGTGTAATTAAGCTTTGTTAAACATATTACTGACGTTCATATGACATGTTACACATTTTCAGCTTTTTTTGTAATATATTGTATTGGATTTATGTAGGGATGCACCGATACCGATACTGGTATCGGTATCGGGCCCGATACTGGCCTCCTGTACTCGTACTCGTACTCGTTAAAATGCCCCGATACCAAACG
>NW_015666537.1:644082-652191 GCF_001515625.1 Sinocyclocheilus rhinocerous
GGCAAGTACCAAAAATAAAAGTATCGGTATCGGGCGAGTACTGGAAAAAGTGGTATCGGTGCATCCCTAGATTTATGTATGTATGTTTTGTTATGCTCCTTAACAATCTCACATATAAATTCACATGATGTCCTTGTAAGGACATGAATAATATATGACTGCTGGTGCCCTGTTCTGGATCAACGCTAAAGGTTACTTATTAAATTTTAGTGTACAGTCATGTTATATTTCAATGTTTGTATTTTATTACTTGATTTAATAATTTGTTACCAGTTTTGTAAACAAAGTAACAGTGAATCTAAATAAATTACTGTTATTTGTAATGATTGTTTTAAATGAAGGCAAAGCTATGTTTTTACTGTTGATAAATGTTTTCCCCTTTTATGGTTTTGGAATAAAATCTGAATTTGATTGTGATTTAAATAATGAATCTGTCAGTATATCTGTCTGATTTGATTCTTACATTTACACACATTTCTGGAGTCTGCTTGAACGTTGAATAGTATTTCTAAATGTCAGGTCTCGAAGAAATAATGCTTTCCTAAATGACAGATCTTTTATTCGGTCTAAACCAAAAAATATAAAGTAAAACAAACAAAAAAAAAAAAACGTCCAGGTTTGGCAGGTCACAACACATATATTTACACAATGACTCTCAATCATGTCGTCTCACCGATGCTTTTGGGAGTACACAGGGTACTCTTTTCTCATTGAAGCATTCTTCTTTTAAAAGCATTATTCCTGATAGACAAAATTCAATTAAATGCTAATGAAGTGTTCGAGTACTTACCGGTGGAAGAATAAAACAGTCAGTGGAAACTGGCATTTTTCAGCAGATGATCGACTGCACCATGTCTCTGAACAGGTACGCTAAATTAATTCTTTAAGACTGAATTAAACTTGGCATTAAAATAATGCATATCTAAACGCGGAGAAGAAGTCCAAATTAATAGATGTGCCAATCATTTGTCTCAGAGGAGATTTGCTGGCCACATAATAGATATGACTCTTACATCAATCAGGTATTAATTGCTTTCATGTCTCGTATAATAAAATGACTGCTAAGGGGCATAGGCACAGTTCTAAAATGGCTTTTGAAACCCATTTTTAAAGACTTTTGTTTAAGATCCCCACTTCAGTTTATCTGATATCTCAATATAGCCTTCTTAAATTGTTACTTAAAGGTCTGAAACAGTAATGGGCTACTCTGGTAACACTGACAGCATCATGTCCAAAGTATATCATAGTAAAAAAAAAAAAAAAAAACCTTTATTACTGTGCTAAAAATGCTGTCAGCTGTTTTTATCAGTTCTTTTGTCTTTGGGTCGTTTTATTTCTCAGATTTCTGCTCGTTTTAAATCGGATACAGAAAGTAGCACAGTAAAGATTACATTTATATGAATGCATTAGTGAGAGAGCGATGGCAGCGTCTCTCTTCTTAATTACTAAGAAATATATACTAGAACTTTTCAGTTTCTAAGCTATATTATTGAGAAATCACAGAACAGTGTTGAAAATAAATTTCCGCGCTACTGAATGATTATGTGTGCGCATGATGTAAGATCTACTGTCTGTAGCCTATGTGTGCGCGTTACAGTGCAGCGCGCATTAGATTAGAACGGCGATTCATTTACCTGTACAATAAACTGTTTAAAACGTGCATTCTCCCGTTCAATATCGAGCATCCAGGTGGTATAATCACACATGTCTTCAGGAGTGCTTTCCGGAGTATGCATTTATTTGTCATTTTAACTGTTTGGAAACGTAGCGTAAAAGTGGACTTCAAAGATTTCTGTTATTGCGCCCTCTATAGGACCAGCGACTAGTCGACGTCAAGCTTAAAGGGTTAGTTCACCCAAAAATGAAAATTCTGTCATTAATTACTCACCCTCATGTCGTTTCAAACCCGTAAGACCTTTGTTCATTTTCGGAACACAAATTAACATATTTTTGATGGAATCTGAGAGCTGTCGGACCCTGCATAGACAGCAACGCAACTGAAATTGTTCCCAAGTCCAGAAACAGATCTCCTTGCTACGTTTCTGGACTTGGGAACATTTCAGTTGGGAACATTGCTGTCTATGCAGGGTCCGACAGCTATAAAATATAGCGATAAAAATATCTTAATTTGTGTTCCAAAAATGAACAAAGGTCTTACGGGTTTGAAACGACATGAGGGTGAGTAATTAATGACAGAATTTTCATTTTTGGGTGAACTAACCCTTTAAAGCCTCACGACAGAGCATTTAAGTCGACTAATCGGTGCAACCCCTAATTCTCACTGAAAAGAGACATGCTGTAATCATCAAAACTTAATTGGAAAACCTCTCAATATTATATGTGTGTCATATAATATAGAGAGGTTTTCCAATTAAGCTTTATATGATTACAGTATGTCTCTTTTCAGTGAGAAGTCCTGCAAGTCAGTGTTGCTCTTGCAGTTGAATATTGAAGTGATACAAACTGGAAGTGCTGTCATCAGTTTTCAAATTGTTTTATCAGGCCTTGAAACAGGTTAAACTCTTATGTTTGCTAAAGAGACAAGTGTGATGTTTTTACATTTGCTTTAAATTCTGTTCTGCATCCATGTTTTAAAATATGTAGTTGTCAGACATTTCACACATTTACATGCACAGCATGAAAAAAAAAACACGTAAAAATAAATTACAATACACTGGAAGCCCTTTATTTGATAAACATCTCTGGCAAGCATTTTCTTCCAAACAATTTTCATACAATTTATACAGCATTACAAAGTCAGAGGTAATATTTACAGCATTTACCTTTGCATTATCCATGGTTAAATATCTGAAATGCATGCATAGGAGTAAAAGGTTGTTTGACATGAGTTATTTGAAGGAGTACAAGAATAAAGTAACAGAAAGCTAGGCTACAGAACCACTACGATGGTTGCACATCATCCACTCATACTACTGTATATATATACACCTTTGTTTGGAGTCTTTAAATAAAAAAAAAATTATAATAATAACTTTGGTTTTATGGCAAAACACTACAAACTGCATATTGTTAAAACTGGCAGTGCACTGGAGGCAAAGAGCAACAATTCAGATGCGATTTGGTTAAATCCCTTTCAAACTGTCAAATCAATCACCACAAACTTGTTAAACCATTTCTGACAGATAGACAGTGGGGTCCAAAAGTCTGAGACATCTGGTGAAAACTGCTTTTATTTAGCATTTTTAATATTTAACACAACATGTTTTATATTAAAATTATAAACACAACAATTTAAGTTTGTGTAAAACCTGATGATCATGTTTTCCAGAATGATTTAAGAAGCAGGAACATTTGATGATTTGTACATATTTACAAATGTGCTTCTTTGACCTAGTCATTTGCTTCTAGTGACCTAGAAGAACAGCAGAATCCTACATATTCCTTATTTTATTTTGTAAAAACCTTAAAGAAAGTCTTAAAACAACAAAAAAGATTTATAAAGATTTTAGGAAGTTTTTTTTTTTTTTTTTTTTTTTTTAAATCATTGCGCTCTCAAGACTTTTGGACCCCCACTAAATATGGCTAATTTAAAACAAAATACACTAAAATACATTTCCTTTCTCTAAAATGGCAATGTATATTTTATATAGTTCATGTAAGTAAACAAATACACTTCTATAAAATATAAAGCCAACACTGTCAAATTTAATCCCTCACATATTCCAAAACAAAATCCATAATTCAGAAGCACCATATACGGCTCTAGATTCTGAACTACTTCTGGATTTCAGTGGAAGTGCACAAAGACAATAACACCACCCCAAATACATGGCATAACTAAATCAGTATTTCTGTTACACCTTAAATACCACCAGAATGAGTGCAAACAGAATGAGCAAAAGAGAGAAATGGACAGCTCATGCCATGTTCCCTGTAAAGGATGCTGGTGTGATAGAGGCCTTCAGAGACCTGTGGCTGCTGAAGCTGGGCATGTGTACAGCTCGACCTCCCCGGCACATGGCAGTGGGAGACCGGAGGGATGGAAGAGGAAGTAGAGGTCGGAGAAACAGAGGAGGAGGAGGATGAGTAGGAAATGGAGCAGGACTGGCAATTTTGAGTCTGCGGAGGGAGGGTTAGGTTTTGACCTTCGGGCTGCTGAGAGGGCTTGGGAGATTTTGAGGGCAAGACGGGTCTACAGCTGGGCCAGCTCAGGCTGAGACATGGGATAGAGGACTTAGAAGAAGAGGAAGAAGTTCGGTTAGTAAGCCTAGATGCATTTGAACGAGGAGCACGGGTTGAGCTATGTTTCCATGAGCTAGGTATAAAAGCTGGGATCTTAGAAACAGGCAAAGCAAGGAAAGCATGTTTACTATTCCCACCAGCTTTCATAGCACTCCCGTTAGCCTGCGAACAAAGATGCCGGAAGACATGGAAAGTCAAGTAGGATGATAACACATACATGAAAATATAGAGCTCTATATTCCATAAAAATATTCTACAGTACAACACCAACAAAAATATTACTCTTGTAACAAAAGGCGTAATTTTGTTTCTCTCCTTTCTCTCACAGTTTATTTCACACATTAAGCAACAAAGAGAGAAAAGAAGGAATCAAAGGAGGAATATGGGCTCCAGACCAAAGAGGTCAGAGGTTCTTCAAAATGTCTTCATAATCCAAAGAAATGGAAATATAAACCATCACTCCCCAACCAACACAGTAGGATTACGCTCTAAGTTCCTAGTGTTTGCTTCTGTGATGACAACAGTCACATAGTTTTCCTGTATAGCTCAACTAGACCATTGTGCTAACAATGGCAAGGCTATGGGTTTGATTCCCAAGGAGCGCAAGGGTTGGTAAAAAAAAGTAGCATATCTTGAAAGGGTCTATTTGTAAAGATAAACATGCACAAGGAGTTGGTTGTGATGAATTGTAGGGGAAGAGAGATCATCATATTGGATCCATGTGCGTCCACAATAACACCACTCAAAAGACCACTCAAAGACATTTCCCATCTGTGTCTTCATGCCTTACACTGCCCTACAGTAAAACTACCTGACGGAATTGCCTCTGGGAGTCCTGGAGCTTTTGAGGTTTTCCGGGTTTTTCCACACTCCCTGCTGGCTGCTGGCGAGACTTAGGTGAGGAAATCTGACTCGAAGCAGGAGAGTCACCAGAGTTCTGAAAAGATCAACAAGGAAACAATTTCAGCGATGGATTGAGGTGATTGACAAGTACATGACAGAAAGATTTCTCATTTGTAGACATGATTGAGGACAGAAGAATGCAGGCAGCATGCTCAAGTGTACCACCAATTTCCCAACCACAGTACATGCACTTTATTAATCCCAAAATAGCAAGGCGTTCAGACAGAGAAACGGTTTGTGAATTCAACCTCATTGAAAGTCTGAACAGTGAAAGTAGACAGAGTGGTTTGAAAAAGAAGAACACCAAGTCCATAATCATGTCCACTGAAATCACACAGAGCCCTCAAAACACAGCGTTCCCTAGTGCGTTCACCCGAAGACACCTACGAAACACATTCAAAGTTGATTAAAGTCATTGTTTAGAAAGTCAGGCTTTCAAAGCAAACCCAAGCCACCAGCAGAAGTGTGCAGTGCAGAAGGAGTTGAGAAAGACCTGTTTACTGTTGGAGGAACTGGAGGAAGTGGCCGTGCTTGAGGAGGATCGAGACTGTGTTTTGGATCTCTTTTGCAGAGATGACTTGTGGGGTTTGGGCTTCAGAGGCGCTGGCTTTTTTGTCGGACTGCCCTCCTCCAGTTCTGCATCACTGGCAATTCTCTTTGCTTTCGATTCCCTTTTGAAGGACACTTCTGAAACCAATGCAGGCCCAATATCACTTATGGTGCTTTCTAACTGCTTAATGGTCTGCTCGAGGCTGTCTAATGTTTGATAAGTAGTCTTACGGAGTTCCTCAGTTCTGTCTTTGGTGCTCTGTAATGTGGTGGTCTGGTTTAGCGATAAAGACCTAGGGGTGGTAGAATCAGAGTCTGCATGGGACTTGATCTCAAACCTTTTAGCTTCTTTGAGCTCAGTCACAGTTCCATCTGGTTCCTCTTCATCCTCGTAGACAACTACCTGCAGTGTCTTCTTGCCAGTTTTTGTCCCCGTACGAAGGGCCTGACCAATAGCTGCAAGCTGCTTCTTTGGGAACTTAAATTTGAATTTCTTTTTCAAATCTCTAGGAGATTCTGTCTTGTCTCCTTCCTCAACGGTTAGAGCAGAACTCTCAAAAGAACTCTGCTGTTGTAGAGGCATTGCAACGCTACTACTTCTCTCATTGTTTACCCTGTTCTCATTTCTGCACTGATCTCGATTATTTCTAGGTGTTATCTGACCGACCTGACTCTTTGAGTTGGCTTCCACTTCTTCCTCGTTCTCTTCATCTATCCTCTCTTCCGATAGCACCCTCTCCAGCTCTTCTTCACACTCAAAGATGGTGGACAGTCGCTTGTAGGCCTGACAGATATCCATAGGCTCGTCAAAAATGATTATAACCGGTTTCTTGTCACATCCAGAGTCCTCAGGGGCAGATACAGTTGGTTCTGAGCCCACTTTAACAGTTTGGACATCTGTGCCTTTACTGTTTACCAGTTGTTGGTACTCTCCAGTTGATAGAGCCTGTACCTTGGTTTTAGTGATCCTGAAGGCAAAGTTATTTGGTGGAGGAGGACCTTCTTCTCCTGGGAGGTCTGGACTTAGACTGGCCTCCTCAGTGTATCTGGCCTGATCTTCAGATGATCTCTTTGTTACATCCTGCTCATTGACATGGCCATTCGGTTGTGTTGAAAATGAGGCATCAGTGTTGGGCTGATGGACTGGTGAGTGAACCTGAAGTTCAGCACTTTGTGGAATCTTGCTAACAAGTGTAACTTGAACAGTGGTTGTGCGATGTCCATGCATTATTGACTTATCCAGAACAGGTGCGACTGGCTCAGAAGACATACGCAGTATCTGCTGTTCTAACTTCTCCTCAACAGGTGAAACTTTCTCAGAAGGTGTGGGAACTACCTGCTTTAGGGACATGAGCACTGATTCAGTCTTGAGCTCTTTGGAATTAATGATCGATGGCCCTTTTTCAGCTTCAGTGCTGTTCTTTAAAGAGTTAAATGGGCCAGATGGCACCTCATGAATATTATTTTGCTTGCTTTGGACCTCCTTGACTGATTGGCTTGACTGAAGTGAAAATATAGATAAGTCATTTGACGTTAACAATTTTTGCTGGGAAAGGTCAGAAGCATTCTCAGGTGCAACCTTTGAAGGAGAGAAAGTTGCTTCCTTAGGTTCCTTAAGGTCATCTGGTCTAGAGGTGCTCTCCCTTGATGTTTTTGATGTCCCAGTGATATAATACATGACCTGACAAAGAAATCAAGAATTCTTTGGACTTCAAACAACATATTAAAGTCAAAGTGAATACAATCTGTATGCATGCTCTTAAATCACACATAAATCTAATGGAAACAGTAACAAATGATATTTACCCCAGGTGAACCAGGTGTTGCACTATCTTCCCTACTTTCAGATAGTGCTCCTTCTTCAGATAGCTGAGAGGTGGTCTGCTAGGACAGTTTGTTAGCACAGAGTCATTGCATTACACTGTTACAGACCTTTATTTACATCCTCAAATTAATACCCAGCTAGTCAGTAAAATGCAGAGAGAAAGATTACAAAAGCGGTCAATGGCGCCATCTAGAGTTTAGTTTAGCTTTCATCCTTAGTTTACTAAGGACTGCTGTATGTTGTCAAGCATTGCTTCAAAATAATGTATTTATGGTGACTAGAAATGCTTGAGGGAGTAGTGAAATTTTATGTATAGTATTTTCCATGCAAAGATGTTTGATGGTGATAGAGATTGCTGGAAAACACATGTTTGAATTTTTTTTAGTTTATTTTTTAACAAAAATATTTCAATTGAGAAAGTGACTTGGATCTAGTCTTTGGATCCAGAATACAAAAATATTATTCCTGTTTTGAAAACCCAGATACTGTGATAATAAAAACTAAAGTTGAACACACAAATTTATACATCACATTTACTGCACATTAAAACATTCATAAAGATGAAACTATTATATATCCCTTGTACGTTTTTAGAGCCCAAAACATCACATTTTTACAAATATTTAATG
>NW_015666537.1:652206-657759 GCF_001515625.1 Sinocyclocheilus rhinocerous
ACACACACATACATATATATATATATATATATATATATATATATATATATATATTAACCATATTTATTTTTACATTTTTTAAATGTTATAAAATATATAATGTTTGGTATCTACATACATACTTTAGTTACTTTTACAAAGCAATAATATTATATCTTTATATCTCCTTATGGTGGACATTTTGGCCCTTTTTCAAAGTGAACTCTGAATGCTAAAAAAGGAAAAGGTCAGAAGTCAGAGTGCTGAATGGCCTTTCCAACGCTCCAGTCACTCTGACCCACCCCATGCTGTATCTATTAGCATTCAGCAAAAGAGTGTGAGTGACAGACCAGTGTTAGACGCATTCAAACATATTACACCCTCTCTTGATGAGGGGCTACGGTCAGGCATTGACGTACATCAGTATGTCAGTATATGTGTTGCGAATAAGTGTCAGTAGAGCAGGAGGTTATGGCACATGACTGCTCATATGAGCACTGTTGTTAAACTGCGATGGGGAGATAGCATACATCACGTCCGTTACCTTTGTGTGGTAAGATAGGGAAAGCCCTGGCTCCATCTCACTGTCTGAGGGCTCACGGGTTGTGAGATCAACAATGTATCTGGGCTGTAAATCTTTAATAGTGCACTTTTGAAACACCTGAGGAGGGGTAAGGGTACGGGCATTAGGTGCTGTGGCTGTGTATGGGTGAGCTTTCTGTCCTGTTTTTGTGCAATTATGAGATGCCAACAGAACTGAACACCTTGATCCAGACAAGGTGCAAGAAATGTTCCCTAAATATATTATTGTTATAATGTTTACAGTAGGGCTGGGTTTTGACACAAATTTCTCGATTCGATTCTCATTCACAAGCATGCGATTCGATTCGATTACCAATTCGATTCGATTCGATTCAATATCGATTATTTTGGATATATATCAGGTACAGTACATGCCAAATTTTCTCAAGGAAAAAAATATCTCAATTAAAGCTGTAAAATATACATGCGTTTTTACAATAATAAAGTTACAGTTACATATTAATATTTCTACTTCAATTCATTTTTTTTTTTTTAAATATAAACATTTAAATGGTGGCTGTCATAAAAACTTGATAGATTTATTCAGACATAAATTAAATATCGAAGAACAGTAAAAATTATAATGAATATGTTATGGTGCATATATTAAACAAAATACCCCTCTCTACAGTTTACTTTTCTAGCTAATGAGTTTATGGTCACCGAATATGTTTTTCTGAGGTAAATGTGAGTTACGTGACATTGTTTACAAGCCGTTATATTGGCGTCTTTGTGCGGCTGAAACACAGATTGAGCGATTACATGTCACAGGATACGGATTGTAAAGTTGTACTCTTTCTTTTACTTACCTTCGGATTTTTAGTCATGTTTATTTTGTGCAGAAACTGGTATTAATGTGGAGGAGATGATCAGTTCACGTGCGCCTCGCGCTGCCGCTTTTATTGAACTGAGGCGCAGGCGCGCGGCGCTACAGCGATCTGTCACTCCACATTAAACAGCGCCAAAACGGCATTTATTGTTTAAATACTGCAATACAACGGACAGAATTTGAAATCTGAGACTTTGTTTCATATTAAAAGTACCAAAGCACAATGCTTGTTGCGATTTATTGGATGGGAAGTACCCTTCAATGCTCCGTCCATTAACTGTGAAAACAGGCTAGACTAATCGATTCTTGGGATTTAAGAATCGATATTGTTCCGTAAAAATTTGAATTGATTAATATCGTGATATCTATATTTTTACCCAGCCCTAGTTTACGGTGTATTTACACACTTAAAAGCAAATATATATAAATAAATAAATAAAAATTCCTAATGAAAATAAAATCGGATTCATGAAAACAGATTTATAGTAAATCCTACCTATTCTTAACAATAGAGGGCAGCACAAGTCAAACTTCTGAGAGAGCCGTAGTACCCTCATGTTGATGCTTTTGTGTAAATGTTGACACTGGTGTGGCCGTCTGATGTTTGTATGGGCTTAATATTTGTCCCTTAACACCCCTGACATGTCTCAGACTTCCTGTGTGTTTGGGTTTCCTCTGTACATGTGTTTGTAAAAGAATAAGTGTGCGTTCATGTCTTTGTGTGAGTGGCTCCTGTGAGGATGATTGTGGTTTGCTCACCTTTAGCTCAGCCATGATCTTATCTCCTTCATCCTCTTCATCTTGTAAGGTGGAGGTGTTGACAGGAGGAGGGGGGCGGGGCTTAGGCTTGACCTCTGGGGGCACACGCAAGGGTTTGGGCTTCGGGGCCTCCTCTTCACCCTCCTATAGCCAAAACAACCAGTCAAGTGTGACCGACCCTCACCCTCCATTATGTCTTTCAAATCAACAAAAGCAGCTGGAATCTCTACCGTGACTTTCTGTCATTATTATTCACAAAAACAAGGACGCATTATGTAGCGAACGGCACACCCAGGCAAAATATAATACACTGAAATTTCTACATGTAGTCGGTACACTGTACGATAGATGTGTTGTTTTCAAATAATAGTAATGACAATTGTCATGTTGTCTGGGAATGCTGCTTAGCAAGGCCTGAGTCACATGAATAATGGTGTGATCTTAATTAGAGGAAGCACGACTCATGCACCTGTGCACTAGTGGACTCTTTCCGGGTGGTGTAGATCACCTCTCCTGAGCGTCCAGTGGTGAGTCCAGTTCCAGAGGGGTAGAATCTGCGTGGAGGGGGAGGGGGAGGCGATTTGCTGACCGTTTCAGGGTTGGGCTGTACTCGGTCAACACTGACCCTGTGGGGCTTCTCTATGGTCGGCTTCTGTGGTCTCTCCAAACTGGTCTGGACTGGTTTATCTGCTTTGGGTTCATCCTGTGGTGCGGCTTCTGTTTGAAGTAAGATAAAAAGTGCCTCGATAAACGCTAGAAATCATGCAGATTAGATCCAATCTATAATCAAACACATCTGAACCAGCTAATCTGGGTTTATTTAAAAAACAATGAGGTGTGTTGCAATATTTAAAAAAAGCTTTTGTCAGCTAAAAAGACAAAACATAACATGGGGTCCAACCAACATGCAGAAAATCAAAACAAAACATAAAACAGGAAATGATAGAAAGAACCCCTGTAGCCTCTCATGACTGTATGTGTCAAGGCATCTGAAACATAAAATAATTTCATATAATAAAAATATAATATTATAGTTAAGGTTGTAATGTAGTGTGACTCCCCAAAACTTAAAAAATATTTATGAATTAATGATAAATAAAAAAATTATTACCTTTTTACCTTAAATAGCATATTTATCCTTTTTCTGAACATTTTTTTTTGTTGTTGTTACTTTTAAAAGAAACCCTTCTGAATTAATTGTTTATATGAAGATTCATATGAGTGGACAGACATACCGGGGAGCGGAGACACAGGAAGTGGAGAGTCCATCTCATCTGGCAAGATGCTGGATGGTTGGCAGGGGGTGCTGTCCACCTGGTTGCTCACTTCCAGGTCAGGAATGGCCTTCATAAGGCTGGCCTGTGTCTGCTGAAGGATCCTTTCCATTTCCTTTTCCGCTTCTGGTCCAGTAGAGTGAACCATGTCCTCCTCTACTGCCCGTTTTGAAACCTGTGGAAAACCCGAGACAGAAGTTACCGTTTGTTGGAAATAATACTGGGTAAAGATATGGTCACATTTACCGCTGCTCTGTAACATTTCACGGGCAAAACTGAGTCATTTCAATGGGAATCTGCACAAACAGGCAATTTCATGTGAGGGTGAAAAAGTTCCCCATGCAGATTTCGCTCCTTTTCAGGTTAGTCACTTGAATTCTCCATGCTAACCAACAGAAAGCTTCATTGATTGAAAGTGAGTTTTGTGTGAGAGAAAATTGCCTCTTTTCCTCTTTATAGAACCTTTTATGCAATGGAAAGTTTTCATGGATGTTACAGGTTCTGCATTGAACCATCAATGCCAATATTTTTAAGAGTGTACAGATAAATACAGATGTACATAAATAAGACATTCTTGTGTTGGTGCCAATCCACGAATCGTAATCAATCAAAAGTGAAAGTCACAGCTGAACCACACCTCTTCAGGCATGGGCCTGCTTGTGTTGACAGAGATCTCCTCCGTTGAAGAGGATCCAGTCGTCTTGATGGCAGGGGTTGCTGGTATGGCTTCCTGGCCCTGTGGAGATGCTCTCTTTTGCAGGGCAGGGCTGTTTTCTCTGCTCCTGGGACTGACCTTCGCCACAGTGGGGGAGTCCCTGCCATGGGTGGGTGTGAGCGGGGGACCGGGGTGGTGTGCGCTGACGGGAGCTGTTTGAATGCGGTGCACAGTGACAGGAGAAGACAGCACAGGCTCCGAGCAGCTGACTTTGGCAGGTGATCTTGGTTGTGGGGTGGGGGACTCACAAACAGGTTTTGGAGATCTGTACTCTTCCACAAAGGAACCTGAGTCCTCTGGAAATGCCTTAACTTGGACTGGGTCAGAAGTATGGTTGTGGCTCTCAGTGGCATATCTACAACAAACAGAAACCCTAACAATGAACCCGCCAAACAACTCCTCTAAAGGCTCTAAAGGAATTTAATATTTCAAATGTTACATGAGTTTCACCTTCTCAGTCCACTGAGAGTGTCAGTCAGAGCTTTGACTCTCTTCAGCATGCTGTCCATTTTGTGAGGCTCCTCCTTAAGGAAGCGCACCGCCTCCACCTCCACCCTCAACACAGCACGCATTTTCATCTGCAGGGCTGGGAAATCTCCTGAAAAGATGCAATTCGTTATCATACAAGAGAAAGATCCACACTGCCACTGCCAATGTCTTTAGTGTCACTTTCATCAATTTAATGCATCATTTCTAAATAAAAGTATTAATGTCTTATCTTACTAACCCTAAACATTTGAACTGTAGTGTATAATAATTACGTAATGATTATATAAGTCCACAGGGAGGATAAATACAAATGCATTCACCTTTGAGTGTGGCCAAAGCTTCTCCTACTTTCCGTAAGTTGACCGCCCCTTCCTCCACATCCTTCAGAGTGACTGGTTGATTGCTCATGGCAGAGGTGGATTCTTTCTTGAGCATCTCCACATAGTTTTCCAGCTCTCTGTGACATTGTTACAAGGATGTGTCATTTATTGTCACTTTAATGCTATATAATAAGTATTTTTCTTTGCTTTTTTTGCTCAAGCTGCATGTACTCTACAATTTCATGTAAAACCTGAACTGAAAAAAATTACCTTTCTGTTCATTTCCTGGTTTAAGTAGAAAACAAAATCCCATATTTCCAATGAAGTCTCAGACATTTGGACGCCACTGTTTATATATATTTCAATTGCATTTAATCCAGCATTTAGTGACACTTAATACTGTGTAATAAGCAAGTCTTGACTGTTAGTCTTTGACTGCTAAAGGCTGAAACCTGTTTAACGTGATTTAGTCTTGTTTGTTGACTGACAGTTCACATATAGAGAAGTTTGGCTGTGTAAGCAAATTTGGCAACAAAAGTCTGCCCTCAGCCAAATACTTTCAGAGGATCATCATAACCTACGTCTTTCTCAGATTTTCTGACTTCA
>NW_015666537.1:661030-664008 GCF_001515625.1 Sinocyclocheilus rhinocerous
AAGTATTTTTCTTTGCTTTTTTTGCTCAAGCTGCATGTACTCTACAATGTAAAACCTGAACTGAAAAAAAAGAACTTTCTGTTAATTTCCTGGTTTAATTGGAAAAAAAACTCCCATATTTCCAATGTAGTCTCAGACATTTGGACGCCACTGTTAATATATATTTCAATCGTATTTAATCCAGCATTTAGCGACACTTAATGCTATGCAATAAGCAAGTCTTGACTGTGAGTCTTGACGGCTAAAGGCTGAAACCTGTTTAACGTGATTTAGTCTTGTTTGTTGACTGACAGTTCACATACAGAGAAGTTTGGCTGTGTAAGCAAATTTGGCAACAAAAGTCTGCCCTCAGCCAAATACTTTCAGAGGATCATCATAACCTACGTCTTTCTCAGATTTTCTGACTTCACCCCTCTTGAAACGGTTATGAAGTGTGAATTGTTGAAGCTGGACTTCATGAGTTGTACCAGCATATAAAAGCCTTTAGCAGGGTCAGCCATGCAGGAATCTGCAAGCCAGTACACGTGCTCTGAGATCATAGCTTAACATCATCCCTGTGGGAAATGGTTTGTGTTTTGTGTAATTTACCTGAGGGGTGTCTTAAGGGTTTTCCCATGCACAATGTCAAGTCCTGCTTTTTGTTATCATTCTCACCATAGCATAATCTAACGCAAGGCAGTAACAACATATCTGGGTTGTTATTATTTCTATGAACTGATATCTGTTGGTCACTGGAATAAAATGCTTCGTATATTTAATGCAGTGTAATTTTAGTATTATTTATTTACTAATACAGTATTTATTCATATTTTGAATAAGCTTTTTTTTTTTTAGCTTTAATTTTAATAAGTGTTAGTAATTTTGTTGTGCGCCTGTCATTATTATAATTATTTAAATATTTCTATTTAGCTTTCATTTATTTTTATGTCAGTTTCAGTCATTTTAGTACTTCAACATTTTATTTCAGTTAGGTGATAAAGCAACATTCCTAATTTTCGTTCATGTTTTCTAGTTTTTTTTTTTAATCTAATATTATATTTCAGTTTCAGTTAACATACACATTTTTAATATCTTAAGTGATTTTCTAGCCTTTTTCTAGTGATATTTTGTAGCTTTTTAGTTTTAGCTAACAATTTAATACCAACACTGATTTCATGCACATTGTGACTAAACACACAGACTTATTTCTGAAGCAATCTGACTTATATTTCCCCTTCAGGATAGCACATATTCATCGTGACAGGAAACACAAAGAAACATTCACAGGCCTTATTCTTTTGAGACAGGTTGGGACAGTGGATTATTCACTGCATTGTTTCATGCAATCGCACACACCTCCACCAAATGTAGGTATGACTAGTTTTACTTTACCAAGGTTTACACCACCAAATGGGTTTTTAGAAAAATACTCAGTACAGCGCTAATGATGTAAAAATCTCCTCAGTTCACATCTATTAAAAACCTACACTGGTCTTTGTTTATTAAAGTGTGCATTCAGCATTGACTGGAGGCATGGGATTATAATTAATTAGTAAGGGGGATCTGGGAGAATTCAGCTTTGATCAGACGTGAGCAGTTAATCAGCATCAAATCTGGCTCATTTGCAGAAGCTAATCAGTGCACTGATTTTCCCCTTTAGATCGCAGCATTTGTTCTGTTCGTCTATAGCTGTCTCTCACATTCTACAGATGACCAGTCCATAATGAATTCATCATGGGTAATTAATGTCAAGGTCTTAACAGGATCAGAAGTCCCATAAAAATTGCTGTCCTATGGTCTTACCCGAGTTGCACGAGAACTCTCTCCTCCATGCCCAGATATCTGTGTCTTTCTTCTTCCACCTGGACTCGTTGTCTATGAACAGGGTCCTCAAGGTGCAGCACAGTGTCTGAAAACCTCTCTGAGATCTCCTGCTCTGCCTGTCGCAGCATCTGCCTCATGGCATCCTGGTTCTGCAGCTGTATATGCAAGGAAAAGCTCTATAACACACTTGTCTTCTGACCAACTGTATATTATAACTCATGTGTATATTATAACACTACATTACTATAATTATATATTATGTGTTTATATACTACCATTGGGTAAGAGTTTTTAATGTTTTTGAAAAAATAATATGCATACCAATTCTGCATTTATTTAATAAAAAATACTGCAAAGAGTAATACTATATTATTAAAATACAGTATGAAATAACTTTCCTATTTTAATACATTTTAACATGTAATTTATTCCTATGCTAATTTGGTGCTCAAGAAATATTTTTTATTATTATCAATGTTGAAAACAGTGATTATTCTTTTCAGGATACTTTGATGAATAGAAAATTCAAAAGAACAGTATTTACTTGAAACTGAATCTTTAACAGTGGTGGGCCGTCAGGGCCATCAAGGCCTTCTCTGCTGGCCTAAACACGATCAGAATTACTGACTTGGTTTTAATATATTTTTTCCATGAATGTGTATTGTGTATTAAATTATTCCGATTAGTCTATTCTCTTCATTTCATAGCTTTTCTCTTGGTTGCGCTGCTTCCAATAGTGTATGTTTATATTAGAGCTTTTATACAATCATATTTCAGCAATTATGTGTTGCCAGGGTCAAAGAAATCTGCCTTGAGGCCTTCAGAATCAACAGTGCGGGCGCCTGAAGCTTAAAATAAATGGCAATGAAAACGTTGCTTTAACCAATCAGATTTCGAGTTGGCGACACCGGGGCCATCTAGCAGGCATACAATAGGCTTGTTTGAGATGAGCAAAATCTGCGCAGAACCGATCACCGGTGATCACCGCGAGATGCATGCCGGTTAGAAAAGTGTCCGAGTTACGTCTGACTTGCTCTGATGTCATGCTGACGTGTGCCAAAAAGCTCTCGCGACAGCGAGGCGGCTGTGTCGGATTGTGCAGTCGGGCGCAGTTGCTCTCCCCAAACTTTTGAACAGTAATGTATTATTTAGAAGTGAAATATGTGAAGAAAGTT
>NW_015666537.1:664068-711217 GCF_001515625.1 Sinocyclocheilus rhinocerous
CCTCAGTTCACATCTATTAAAAACCTACACTGGTCTTTGTTTATTAAAGTGTGCATTCAGCATTGACTGGAGGCATGGGATTATAATTAATTAGTAAGGGGGATCTGGGAGAATTCAGCTTTGATCAGACGTGAGCAGTTAATCAGCATCAAATCTGGCTCATTTGCAGAAGCTAATCAGTGCACTGATTTTCCCCTTTAGATCGCAGCATTTGTTCTGTTCGTCTACAGCTGTCTCTCACATTCTACAGATGACCAGTCCATAATGAATTCATCATGGGTAATTAATGTCAAGGTCTTAACAGGATCAGAAGTCCCATAAAAATTGCTGTCCTATGGTCTTACCCGAGTTGCACGAGAACTCTCTCCTCCATGCCCAGATATCTGTGTCTTTCTTCTTCCACCTGGACTCGTTGTCTATGAACAGGGTCCTCAAGGTGCAGCACAGTGTCTGAAAACCTCTCTGAGATCTCCTGCTCTGCCTGTCGCAGCATCTGCCTCATGGCATCCTGGTTCTGCAGCTGTATATGCAAGGAAAAGCTCTATAACACACTTGTCTTCTGACCAACTGTATATTATAACTCATGTGTATATTATAACACTACATTACATTACTATAATTATATATTATGTGTTTATATACTACCATTGGGTAAGAGTTTTTAATGTTTTTGAAAAAATAATATGCATACCAATTCTGCATTTATTTAATAAAAAATACTGCAAAGAGTAATACTATATTATTAAAATACAGTATGAAATAACTTTCCTATTTTAATACATTTTAACATGTAATTTATTCCTATGCTAATTTGGTGCTCAAGAAATATTTTTTATTATTATCAATGTTGAAAACAGTGATTATTCTTTTCAGGATACTTTGATGAATAGAAAATTCAAAAGAACAGTATTTACTTGAAACTGAATCTTTAACAGTGGTGGGCCGTCAGGGCCATCAAGGCCTTCTCTGCTGGCCTAAACACGATCAGAATTACTGACTTGGTTTTAATATATTTTTTCCATGAATGTGTATTGTGTATTAAATTATTCCGATTAGTCTATTCTCTTCATTTCATAGCTTTTCTCTTGGTTGCGCTGCTTCCAATAGTGTATGTTTATATTAGAGCTTTTATACAATCATATTTCAGCAATTATGTGTTGCCAGGGTCAAAGAAATCTGCCTTGAGGCCTTCAGAATCAACAGTGCGGGCGCCTGAAGCTTAAAATAAATGGCAATGAAAACGTTGCTTTAACCAATCAGATTTCGAGTTGGCGACACCAGGGCCATCTAGCAGGCATACAATAGGCTTGTTTGAGATGAGCAAAATCTGAGCAGAACCGATCACCGGTGATCACCGCGAGATGCATGCCGGTTAGAAAAGTGTCCGAGTTACGTCCGACTTGCTCTGATGTCATGCTGACGTGTGCCAAAAAGCTCTCGCGACAGCGAGGCGGCTGTGTCGGATTGTGCAGTCGGGCGCAGTTGCTCTCCCCAAACTTTTGAACAGTAATGTATTATTTAGAAGTGAAATATGTGAAGAAAGTTGCTTCACTACTGAATTATTGCATAACTATTGCAAAATACTTTTTTTATTTGACTGACAGCACTAATATCTATATTATGATAAGACATTACAATATTGTAGGAGAAGCATTTAAAAAGAGCAGATGCCCTGGACAGAAACTCTTTTTCATTTGAATTTCATGTGTACCTGCATCTGTTTGAGTTGGTGGAGCTGCAGTCTGAGGTCAGAGACGTTTCTCCTGAAGGTGGAGAGGATTGAGCATATAGCAGGGTCTCTAACAGGAGGCTGAACCTGGGCTGAAATACTGTCTGTCTGCACAACCGGGTCTTTAGATGATGTTACAGTACAGACGCCTGGACAAAATCACCAATTTATGAAGTTATTGCTCTGGTAACTACACAAAAATGGTTAAATTAAGATTAAATTCAGATCCATGATTCACAAGATGGAATGATAAAGGAAGCATCATTATAATCAATAACTGAATGTTTACTGACCACTATTCTGTGCCGGAGACCCCATCTTTACAGGATTCTCACTATAGAGAAAGACAAAACGTTAAGTCTTAGAATCATTTTGCACGAGTTTTCATTATACCGTTTTTATCTTCACATTATACTGACACAAATTAGATTCATGCTATTTATAATTCACATTAAATGTTTCTGTGAACATGTACCTAGAAGTCCCTTTGGCACTTGGATTTGGCCCTTTCATAAGAGCATGTTGAACGAGTCCAGTAAGACTGGCTATCTGCTGCTCCATTGCCTTTATTCTTTCACTGCAAAACACAGGCCACATGACTCACTTCATTAAAGAGATAATTCCATAAATGATCACATTCTATTCAGCTGAGGATCTAAGGAGTATTAAACAGTGCTAACAATGCTAAAGGGGGAACCAGCAAATTATATTGCCTTTCTCTGTTCCTGAGGGCAAAACTGTGGTGAACGTTGGTATTCGAGGCATGGTAGCATATATGTGAATTTTGGGCTTTGCCCTCTTCTCAATTACATTTAATTTACTTCACCACGCAACATGACTATTGTGTTATTTTCCCCATCAGCCTTTGATTACTCATGCACTATTTGAACAAATAACAACACCAGAAGAAAGGGAAAGGTTTTAATATCATAGAATATACACATGAGCCTCAGTGTGTCTGAAAAACATTTTGTGTTGTCTCACAATAAGCTGCAGGTAAAAAAAAAAAGTCCCACCTCTGAGGATTTCCGGCTGCCACGTGTCCTTGAAACGGCCTCTCTCCATGACCGGGCGGAAGGTCGGTGAAAACAGGGGAGGCCACATTGTCTCTCACCCTGGTCGCCGCCTCCATGGCTCCATTACTGTCCTTGCGGAAAGATCTTCGCACAGGTGATGCTCTTTCCGCTGCCACACCTTGTGAGGGCATGTGGGAGTTCTGGCCTGGGAGCATGTCAATCATTCTGACCTCACTGACCCTGTGAGGGGAAGCAGGCGGTGTTTTGGAGCCCATCGAGGCGAGCTGACTCTCACGGTACTTGCGAGATTTCTGTCTGTAGAGGGAGTGCTGCAGATCCTGGCCATCTGCGTATGCACCGACAGACTTGATGGAGCGGTGCTGGATGTACACCGCCCCATCCGGGATGTCTCCGGTATGGCTGCTTTGAGATGAGGCTACACTGTGCCTGGCCTCAGACGAACCGTACGCTTCTGAATACAAAGGAACACTCTTGCTGCTCAGATCCTCATCCGGTTTCACGTCCCGGCGCTCCAGGATGGCACTGGGGCAGGGTGTGATGGAGCGACTGGGGGGCACGTTGGACAAACGGTCCCTGGGTAAGGTGGCGCCACCAGGCATGGCAACAGAGTGACCGAAGGGGATCCTGGAAGGGGAGGAGGGCATGGAGCGTGGTGTAGGAGGAGACATGGAGCCCTGGACTGAATGTATGGGACTGTGAGGCAGAGTGTGCACTGGGCTTTGGCCTCCCGGCTGCTGTCTGCCACTGTAGAGCCTCTCTCTTGTGATCTAGGGATAGACCGAAAAAGCATATCAGAGGGAATTTGGGTTAAAAAAAAAGCAGGTTTTCGGAGGGTATGTAACACTTTGGTGTAAGAAAGAAAAACTGTAAAATAATGGTTATCAACTGGTTTTCATTTAGCTGAAAACCGAAACTGAAAATAAAGTTTGGGTAATTAAATTTGGGTAACCGACGTTCTGGGTGTCATTTTCCCTGTTGATAAATTAAACCAGTCATAGGGAAGTTCTTTGGCAACGAACTGACTCTCAATATTTCAGCCAAACAATTTTTATATATTGCTACTCTTGCATAATTTTTGGTCATGGTAAAGTGCATTCACACTGCTGACATGTTTACCTATTGTAGCTTATCCATGTTTTGTGCACAAAATAGGCACTGGCATACTCAAAATGTGTCATTGGAAAAGTGCTAAGTGTTTCGATCAATGGTTTCAGCCCTCCAAAACTATTGTGGCCAAAACGGAAAATTTAAATATTATAATTTTCTGAAAATTCGGTGCATGACCAATATATTTATTCACCGCATAAAAGACATCATGGTCAGTGCTAACCACATTTACTCTTGTTGCAAGTAATTTTTTAACTCTTATTATTTATCTAATTATTTTATCTTAGATTTGTACTACTGCTCATGGCTTTTTGCATGTTTTCGCTCATGGTTTTGGAATCAGTTTAATTTGGCTAGTTTCAACCAAGCAACAGATAAATTTGTGCCAAAATACTGTAGAGTGTAACTGTTCACACAACCTTTGATGCCAGTAACAAAATATATAGAAAACAATTTTCCTCCCTTTTAAAAGCTGATAAGCTCATACTGTCACGAATCCTGTCCATGGACTTCCGTTCAATCACCACCAGAAGTCACCCTTCCATTACAGTGACTCTCGCACAACACAAACTGTTGCATGTCATCCCGGACTACATATCCCTTCAGCCATTCCACTGATTGCACACAGCACTTATTGCACACAGCACTGATTGCACACAGCTGTCATCAATCACACATTCACTATATAACACTCACTCAAACAACCATTCACTGCCGAGTATTGTAAGCGCTTATCACTCACCTAGCGATAGCTACTTTACGGAGCCAGTTCCTTGTCCTTGTTTAAGTATTTAGTTTTAGTTTCCATAGTCTAGTCATAGTCTTCTCTTGCCTGCTTTCCTGTGTTACCTGATTATTGCCTGTTTATCTTGAGTTAACCCTTTGCCTGCTGTTTCGGACTGTGTTTGCACCTCGCCTGGACTCTAGCTCGTGTTATTGGATAACCCCTCGTGTCAAGCCCTCTGGATATTGCAGAAGTCACCCTTCCATTACAGTGACTCTCGCACAACACAAACTGTTGCATGTCATCCCGGACTACATATCCCTTCAGCCATTCCACTGATTGCACACAGCACTTATTGCACACAGCACTGATTGCACACAGCTGTCATCAATCACACATTCACTATATAACACTCACTCAAACAACCATTCTCTGCCGAGTATTGTATGCGCTTATCGCCAGCAGTGATAGCTACTCTACAGAGCCCTCTTTAGCATCCTAGCTTAGCCTAGTCTTGCCTTGTCTGTTTTCTCGGTTTCTGATCTTTGCCTGTTTTCCTGGATTTATCCCTTTAGTCTCGACCTTTTGATTCTGTTCGCCGTTCGTTGACCTTCGCTAGCCCTAGGATTATTCTTGTGTCTTGCCCGCCATATACCTGTTTGCCATTGTTCGACCCTGCCTGTGTTTCTGACCTCCTCTCATGTTAATAAAGCTTGCATATGGATCCGCACGTCTCACGTCTTGTCAGCCCCGTAACACTGTGGTGGTCCTCAGCTCCACCTGTACTGCCGGCTCCACCCTGGCTCCCTGCTCCGCCGGCTCTGCCTCAGTCCCTGGTCTCTCCTATCCTTGGATCTGGCCCTCCATCCCTCCCCCTGTTCCGCCTCCACTCCACCGCCCACCTGGATCGTATAGGGTTTGGAGCGTCTGGAAGCCGCTCCTTGGGGGCGGGGGGGCTCTGTCACGAATTCTGTCCATGGACTTCCGTTCAATCACCACCAGAGGTCACCCTTCCATTACAGTGACTCTCGCACAACACAAACTGTTGCATGTCATCCCGGACTACATATCCCATCAGCCATTGCACTGATTGCACACAGCACTTATTGCACACAGCTGTCATCAATCACACATTCACTATATAACACTCACTCAAACAACCATTCTCTGCCGAGTATTGTATGCGCTTATCGCCAGCAGTGATAGCTACTCTACAGAGCCCTCTTTAGCTTCCTAGCTTAGCCTAGTCTTGCCTTGTATGTTTTCTCGGTTTCTGATCTTTGCCTGTTTTCCTGGATTTATCACTTTAGTCTCGCCCTTGTGATTCTGTTCGCCGATCGTTGACCTACGCTAGCCCTAGGACTATTCTTGTGTCTTGCCCGCCATATACCTGTTTGCCACTGTTCGACCCTGCCTGTGTTTCTGACCTCCTCTGCTGTTAATAAAGCTTGCACATGGATCCGCACGTCTCACGTCTTGTCAGCCCCGTAACACATACTTTGCTATAACTGTGCATGATTATATGGTTAGTTGCATTGTATTATTTACATAGATTGCATTGTTTTTTTGTTTCCTCTGGCTGTCCGTGACCATGTTATTCAGAACGCTATCCCACCAGTAGAAAACTGCTGGTAAACAACTCTCAAAGAAAGTCAATGGATATGAAAAGGATCTTTGAATTTAATGAAAAGGAGCTTTTTATTACATATTTGTCACGAAAATGATTAATCTTCACAGAGAAGTTTTCAAAGCAGGACACTAAAAACAAAAATTGTATTGTATGACTGTGTTGATAAGATTTATGTTCAGACAAGAGCACAGATGTGAACAAAAGATGGAACCAGTGCAAAAGCACAGACAATAGCCCTGCCCAGACCTGTCTTTGTACAGTGGTCATGCTTAAGCGTGCAGTAATAAAGCCCACAGACAGAGTGTGCGTGCAGGTGAATTATCTGCCATTCAGAGTACCAACACCCACTGCATTAGCCTAAAGACGAACAATATTCTCCAAACCTGTCCTTATAACCTCAGGTCTAGTTTCAGACCACATTAATAAGAGGAACCAAGAAAATTATAATTGCACAATGCATTTGGTTGATGATTTGGCTGAATGCTTATATCCTGAAAACTGTATCATATGAATGACAAGACAATACAAGCTTCAAATAAAATACCTAAGAGTTAAGTCTGTCTGTCATTGCTTCTTAAAGATTTCTTTAAAGAAATTTGCTGTTAGAAACAGACCAAGTTCTCACGAAGGACAACCCAAACTGAGTCAGGCATGTTTAAACAGGTGCAGCCATAGTTTCATTATTGTATTATCTAAGCTCAAAATAGGTGTCTTATTTCAATGGGTACATAAAGGTCTCCATAAAATTAACTTAATATTTCTCATGTGACCACAGGAACCAAATGTACTGCAAACATGCATGTTTAAACGCAAAAGTCTCTAGGACCTTTAGTTTGCCACATGTCAGAAGTGATGCAAAGCACCTGGGAAAGCTAATTCACAGAGCATCATTGTACATGGGTCTATAAATTATGTGTATGAAAAACAAACTTCAACTTTCAAGAGATTTGCAGCATTGATAAACAGCTAAAATGAAAGGCCAATATATCATCAGGCCCAAACATTACAGAAAATGGGTCCATTTTTGCAATCCTTCAAAATAAGTGCATCACATCAGCAAACGTGTCTGTGCATGTTTGCTTTCTCACGCTCTCAGAGGACCTGTTTTACACATCCATTTGTTTTTAGTTCCTTTCATCCCACTAATCTAAAATTTGGTTTAGGTGGGAAAAGGGTTTCCCAATACTACAACATGTGGGCAGAGTGCAGTGTTTTTGCACAGCTGTGCCAGTGAAACTACTGCAGGGTCACATGTTGGAGATCTTATTGTCCCATGAACGCAAATTGACACATGTGCAAAACACACTGTGTTGAGATAAAATGGGAGTGGCCGGTTGGTCATTCCAGCAGTGATGGAACATGTGTACAGGCACTTCCTTCTGCGAAATGACTAGTTGGTCAACTAGCTTGTCAGGAACTGGTGAGTTCAGATGTTTTTTAGCGGTGGTGCTCTAAAGGGACTACATTTGGAAATCCAACATTTTGCAGATTTTAGCTTTAGTGTGCAAACTGTAACTGTCAAAACACTAAAACCATCTGTGAGATGTTATGTTTATAAATTCATCCCGTTTAAAGTATTGCTGCTCCAGCCAACAAAGCATCACTTCTAAAACAAATTCAATAAATTGAATGCATTTCTATTAAATTTCATATTGCCTGCTGCATGTGAACAATGTTCCTGTTATTATGCATTGGGTTCCCACACTTTTGGACCAATTTAATTCCATCCCTTTTCTCTCAATTAATGGTCAAGAATTTTCAAACTAATTTCACAGAGACTAAACCCCCAAAAACACTGAATAATGTAGAGCCGAGCATAACTTATATATATATATTTTTGCAACAGAAATTTCAATGACCTTTTAAAGATTTCAGCAATTTTCCAAACTCTAAAATCACAAATTTTCAAATGCCCTGATATTTCCAGGTTTCTCATGAAGGTACGGCTATGACAGTTATGTGCAATAAAAAAGTATGGTTATTTAGCCCATTGTTTTGTAGAATATCTATTATGTATATACTATTTTAAGTCATTAATAATATTTCGAATTAGCTTTTATTTTTATATTTTCAGCTTTCATTTTAAATTTAGATCAAATTTAAATGGTCTCATTTATTAGTTTTTTATATTTCTATTTAGCTTTAATTTTGATTACTGTTTAAGTAATAAAAATATTCTTGGTTCCTCTTTTTAAGTAGTTTAAGTAAATTTAGTACTTCATTTTTTAATATATTTTAGGTCAGTTAATAGGCAACATTTCTCATTTTCATTGCATAATTATATTTTATTTTACTGATGAAATGAAAAAAAAAATGTAGGTAACAATAACAATACTGATATCAATCACCCTATTTAAAAACAATGTTTGACTGGAGACAGGTGGACATAACCCTGAGCCAGCCAAATTATAGTGGGCTTACTAGTGGATTAGTTGTTCAGACCAACTGCTGACTAGTCAATTTTGCAAATATGCAGTTTTGCACATCCCTCGTCTAGACTCATTCTTCTGAACAAACTATGCTTAAGAAAATGTTCAAAATACAGTTAATTGCACTGGGTTTCAAGTGGGTCTGCTCTATTGATATAGCTGTATATCATCTAGCTACCCGTTTTCTGCACTAGACATTGTTATGAAGAACACATAAGCCTAGCTAAACAGCAGGCTGTTTGTGTTGTGGGTGGTGTGGTGGTGCAGACAGGAGCTGGTCCCTTCTGCACTCTCATTAGAGCGGAGAACTACATGGTCAGGCGCATCCGCTGCTGTGCTCTCCTGAGAGCTTGACCTCAGTTCATCTCCACACCCAGCCAAGGAATTTTGGCTTTGAATTATCCTCTTCCCAATCCTCCATGGCCTGTTGAACTCAAGATATGGATGAGATAGCTGGAGACAGTGCAGTCTTCTCCAGAATTGCTTATAATTAGATAAAGCAAATTACACCACAGCAGAACAACTCCAAAAAGTGTTACTCATCCTGTTAGATATAGGATGCTAAGAGTACATTTCTGGCCTGAAATAAATATTTTTTTGCACTTTTATGCATTTCAAAACTACATCTAGTAGCTAAAGTGATATTAAACATGAATAACATTATCCTACTGTACGTTTGTAGGTCAATATCATAAATGTATATGCATGGATTCATGGAAAGCAGATGGGTTTGATTAGAAAGCAAGATGCCTAGAGCTTGGGTTTCAATTAAATCTGTTTCTTAAAGGGGGGGGGGGGTTTCATTTTAATTTTAGTTACAATTTTAATATTTTAGTTTTTTATTCAATGTCTATTCTTTTACATTTTTATTTTAGTTTGAGTTATTTTATTACATCAAGTTAAAGGGGAGGTCTAATGCTATTTCATGCATTCTGAATTATTTACACTGTTAAAGAGTTGGATTCTTATGCTAAATATGGCCAAAGTTTCAAAAGACGAGTTGGGCGTATGACGGAGTATTTCTGTAGCAAATACACTCCTTCTGGGTTCGAATAAGTTTCGGAAAGTTTTTTTTTCCGAGTATGGCGAGTATTTTCGAGAATTCCTTATCTGGGCACTTCTCCCGGAAGAGCGCGCGCACACATCAACCGAGCGAGAGCACGGCCATCAGCGTGCTTCATTCGGTTACGGAAGTTGTCGGCAGCGCTGCACAGGGCTTGCTCGAGAAGAATGTCTCCAAAGAAGTGTGTTTTTGGTTGTGAGGGAAAGATAACCTTGTTCAGCTTCCCAAAGAACCTAGCGTTAAGGGAACAGTGGATGCAGTTTGTATTTCCGGGGCCAGGATTTCCATATTGCCTAAAATATCCAGCTTTTGTCTTTGTTTTCCTGTTTCCTGTTTTGCTGAAGGTTATGATCAAAAAGTAGTTTGACCAATAACATGCAGGCATTGTACATAATTGACCAATCATGGCACGTGAGAAGATGGGATCTACAGAGAATGGTCAAAGCGATGCAAATACGCGTACATATTAGGTGTGTTCTACTTGAATCAGTGCTTTGCAGACTGATTGGTGTATGACATCAAAGTATTGCGAGAGCAATTTGAAAGCATAAGGAGCCGTCTGTTCTCTATAGCTCTCATGGTACTTTGATGTCATAACACCGATCGTTCTGTGCAGCGCAAACAAAGCCAAAACCTGGATATTATAGCCAATATAGAAATCCTGATCAGGACGTTACCGGGAAAAGTCGGAACCTCAGGCGGTAAGTAAAACTGCAACAAATGTCTGTGTTTTGTTGGCAATCGGCACATAAGTGCATATAATGTAAACAACACAAATGTGCTTGTGACACTTTAGCTTTTTTTTTTTTCTCCGAGAGAAGCTGTAAAGCTGTATCTTTCTTTTATAAATCTGATAAAACTAAAGACTCTTCGGATATGAAGGATGCAATACTACTCTATAGGTACTCAAGATTAACATGAGATTGGCAGAAACTGTGCGTTTTATGTCCACTTTAAATCAAATTCCGTATCTTGCATAATGAGATAAGGAACAGGCATTGTTTGTCTTTTTAAAATGTAATTACAGCTTCAGCTTCGGAGACATTGGCATAATTCTGCATTATATACATTCCTGATGCCAAACAATGCACTTTAACGCAGCGTGGCAAACACTATTGTGCCTTTGACATACAGTAAAGATCTTAGATCTCAGAGCCAACCTATTTTGCTAAAGGTGACCTGCCCATTATAATTGCGCAACAGTGGAGAGAACAATCAGTGGGCCCCCTGCCAAAATTAATGGGTGTGGCAAGTATTTGCTTCAAATTCTGAGCTCTAAAGAGCATATGCAGAACGTTAACCTTCAGGATCCTGCCACCTGTTTAACACGAGCAGCAAACGATATTGAAAGCAAAAAAAGTTGTTTGAGTTAAAGATGATTTCTGAGTTGAACATGAAGAGTAATAGTAATGGGACAGTGATCAAACTCTCGTCACTCACCTTAATTTCTCCATTATTGGCTTTTGCGTTGTGATTGAAGGCCTGAGCTGGGTCTTTGTGATAAACTTTCAAGCAAGAGTGTGATGTGATGTTCCTGCAAAGAAAAAGAAAACACAAATGTATATATAATTTTAGAATATTAATATTGTTTATTACACAACCATTCAAAATGTTGGGGTAAGAATATTTTTTAAATGGTTTTGAAAGAAGTCTCATTTGCTTACCAAAAATACAGTAAACACTGTGAAGTGTGTAAGTGAAAAATAGTTCTGCTGCTAAATATTTCTGTGGATTTTTTTTTATGAATAGCAAGCTCAGAAAAACAGCATATATGTGATATACAATTTTTGGAGCATTCAAGTATTTATTGTCACTTTCTGATAAAAGTAATCAATCCTTGCAGAATAAAAGTGTTAATAAGTGTTTATATATATATATATATATATATATTATTGACAAACATGGACATTAATACATTTATTATAATATAATATATTATACTAATATATTCTTATTTTTTATTAGTAATATTAGAGAGAGACCAAACATTTGAATGGTGGTGTATATATTTTTTCTTGGTGTTAAGTCCAAAGTGTTGTGGTGTAAATAACACTTAAAAATTCAGGTTCAATGAGGCAGAACAGAGCGTTACTACAATGAGCTGCAGCTCACAGCGACACAAAGGTTAGAAGCGTGTCAACACAAGCTACTTCCTCATAACTATAACGCTTGTTAAAAAACCAAGCCCATCCTGTGCCGAATAACACACACACACACACAGAGAGAACAGATTGATCAAGCTCTCTTTCTATTCCTGCTGACTTGTTAGGAAGCTGCAGGCCAGCGAAGAGTAGGGTGTGGAAAAGGGAGTCACCCAACAGTTTGAACGTACTTACAATCAACCACTGCATGCAATTTTCTGCACTTATAACTAAGCACACTTTAAAAGGGAATGGCTGTGATATTTTTGCGATATTTAACATAACCTAATATTTTGTACATAGTATATTATATGTTTTAAATTAATTATATAATTCATGTTAAAAAAATTCATGTCTGACAATGACAAGAGTTTCTGTTGAGCAAAACACACACCTGACATCAGTCAACTCATAGTACATATTCCTCATGTCATCTTTGATGTATATAGCCACGCTGGGGGACTCCAGTATCTTCATAGTGAGGTGCTGAGGAAAGGCACTGACAAACAGAGCCTTGATGGTGTCTGCACCCGTCACCTCATTGGGCATTCGGATCTGTTTGGTCTCTTCTCCATACTGCAGGTAGAGGACACCTAAATATAAACCAAGTATAAGAGATTGATAATAGCACAATATGTAAAATGTAAGATTTCTGCAGGACTTTAGAGACGAATTAAAGGGGTCATATGATGCGATTTCAATTTTTCCTTTCTCTTTGAAGTGTTACAAGCTCTTGGTGCATAAAGAAGATCTCTAAAGTTGCAAAGACTAAAGTCTCAAATCCAAAGAGATATTCTTTATAAAAGTTAAGAGTCAACCACGCCTACCTAAAACGGCTCGTTTTGAGCAGTGTAGAGTAGCACTTGTTTGTCATTTCTCCTATCACAAATGCAGACATGGTTTTATGTTTACGCGGCGCAATGCAACCAACGCGTAAAAAGACAGTATAAGTCATTATAATCTGTTATTATGTCCCCACTGGACAAACGCCTCATTTATAATGGGTTTTAATGTTTTTGAATTGTCGCTCCGGGACACGGCCTGACAGTATGGTAAGGGGCGTAACATTTCCGTCACATGCTTGAGGTATTCGGCCAATCATAACGCACTGGATAGCTGGCCAATCACAGCACACCTCGCTTTTCAGACCGATGAGCTTTGTAAAAATCAACACGTTTCAGAAAGGCGGGGCATAAAGGGAGAAATAATAATGTACAGTATGTGGAAAATAATGTGTTTTTTAAACTTTAAACCGCATAAAAACATTTCATTACACCAAATACACAAAATAATGTTCTTTTTAACAACATCATATGACCCCTTTAAGTATGGAATGATTAAAAGCTGTATACATATACCTTAAATGCATACAGTACAGCAAGGGTACCAATGGTAAATGGAGACAACTGCATTCTGTCCTAGACCCTTCATTAAATGATTCTCTTGAGACAGCCCAAATGGGGTCTGGGAGGAATGCAGTGTAAGCATTTTCTTGCCTTGCGATATTTGGAGCAAAATGTACAATTTGCTCTCTAGCTGTAACATGAACCAGATGTTTAAACATGCATGAAGTGATATAGAGCTTTTATTAAAAATAAAGCATATTCACATTAAGAAATTTACCAATTAAAGTGAAAGAATGCCCAGTTTTTGCACATTCACCTCAAGAATATTTCCAAAAAGTTAAGTGTCTTTAAATGATATCCTAAAAGTAACGAGTCCATTTGAAACCATTGTATGATATGCTGAGAGTAAAAAACAGTTTATGCTTTGTGTATGAAAAAAAAAAAAAACTACAAAAGGCCAGCTGCCAAAAATAGCAAAAACATTAGAAATGGCATCAACATTTGGTCTGACATGCCCAAAGGTAGGCACTTTGTCAAAACGTGTTATATTAAGTTTATATTACACACTATTTCTTTAACAAAGAAAGCTACAAAGCTATAAAGGGTTTCAGTGAGAATTCAATTATAATATTCAAATATTCTGTTTAAAATAACAACAGGGACTTACTGATCTTCTCTTTTAACGTGCAACATGGATTTAAAAATACTCTTAATTTACTAATATCTGACTAACATCAGCCTTGCCTTAAAACTTGATTTGTAACTTCATCAACATTACTTCAAAATACCTATTGACAATCATGGGGGAATAAATAAATCAAAAACACACCCATGCGTTAAAAACTTGAAAACACTGAGTCAGTACTTTACCTAATGACCTGTCCTTGGTCTGGTTATTTGACTTGACCACGGGGAGGCTCGCTCGGGAGCGGCTGCCTCGGGTGAAGGCGGAGGGGGCTTCTCCTTCCGACATGGCCTCCAAAGAATCAAGGGAGGCCAAAGAGAGATGCTCCCCCAACT
Organism: Sinocyclocheilus rhinocerous; assembly: GCF_001515625.1. Classification (NCBI taxonomy): domain Eukaryota; kingdom Metazoa; phylum Chordata; class Actinopteri; order Cypriniformes; family Cyprinidae; genus Sinocyclocheilus; species Sinocyclocheilus rhinocerous. The sequence continues at coordinate 678,295 of NW_015666537.1, forward strand.
CCCCTACAGCAGAAAGTGGGGTTACACTGTGCCCAGAACTCCTGATCTACAAGACAACACAAAATGATCAAAGAAGAGGTTAAACAGATCATTTAGAACTGGATCTATCATCAAACACTTCACAAAAGACAATATTTTTGTCTAAATAATTTAACCCTAAAGATTTCGGCAATGTTATGTGTTATGTATTATTGTATTTATTGATATTTTGAATTAGCTTTTAATTTTATATTTTGTTTTCATTTTTATTTTAGTAATTCTGTTATATGCTTTCGCTATTTTTATCTTTTTATTTTTTATTTCAGTTTTAGTAATCTTACTTAAACTTCAAAGTCACCATTTATCATTTTCATTTCATTTTTAATTCAGTTTTTTTTTTGTTTTTGTTTTTTATTTAATATTTATATTTGATTTCATTTCAGCTTTATTTCAATTAATGATTTTAGTTGTAGTATTAGTTAACTCTAACAACAGAGTTGCCTAGCATCTGAACTGTTAAACATTTGAAAAAGATTTATAAGATTATTAACTGTGCATTCTGAATGTCAAGATGTGAGCAGCCTGGTACCGTCATAAACTTAAATACTCAATAAAAGGCCACAGAAAGGTCAGAGAGGAATTGTGGAGAGATACTAAATAGACAGACACAGCTCTATTCAGTAAACAATCAATACCCGAGAGAACAAAAAAAGCAAAAATATGACATTAAAATCCTTCATTTATTATTCAACCACATTTGCAATTTATGTGCCTAAAGAGATTAACTGAAAACAATAATCTACTGATCACAAGGGTGACTACGAAATAAGAAAAGGTATGGTAGTCGTCTGATTCCTTTTCTGTTTCACGACACGTGGACATAAAATCGTCAACACGTCTTTAAGTCAATTACGGCTCAGTCCTATAATTTAGCTCACATTAAAAAAAGAAAATGGAGTGATTTATCTCCAGTTGCACAAAAGCAGTAAACGCACAAAGACCAATTAGTGTGCTCTGGCACAGACATTATCCTTTGTAGCCTATTTATTTTCAAAGGCCAAAGTGTATCAACGTGGTTGTCCTCAAAATAACAGAATTTGGGCCTATACAGACAGCAGACATCGGATATATGTTCACAGAGGATGGGCTTTCGCCCATTGCTCCCTTCTCAGCAACAGAAAGAAGCGACAGGCAGAAGGCCACATATACTTAGTCAGAGCGCGTCTCATCATAACGACAACACGCACACTGACCTGCTCTGACATGCACGCCTGCCAGATTACCACCCTGCATGACCCGAAGGAACTTAATCCTTCTATACTGCGCTGCTTCATTTTCGACTGTGGTTTTGGTGACAATGCAATTATGAGGTCAGGACAGAAGCACACAATTACACCTTAGACTCCGCGTTTGACGCAGGCATTTCCGAAAACGTCTCGAAACATTTCTGTAAACACGTTTTCAGAACTATATTTAAATCAAACCATTCTTTTGTACATTTTACTAAGTTTTTGTGCACCCCCACAGATTAGTTCGAGCTCTAAACGTGTTTTGACCAAACAATGCTCCATTGTGCTAACTTAGACACTTTTGGTCTGAAGTCTTGTGTTATGCAAATCTAAAAAAAAAAATACTGTTGTACCTTTGGGAGGATCTCTGCTGACAGTAGTCTGTGCAAAAATGCAAAAATCTCCATGACATGGTGTATGCAAGTCTCAAAGTTGATACTAAGGTCATGACCGGTTCAGCCTAAAGTGTGATTCACACAGAATGTGTTTTTGAGCTTAAAAAAAAAGAAGAAATTTAACTACTTTTTTTTAAAAGTTGAAGAACTTGAGAGCCACTCTTTTTAGCGGCATGTCATGAGCGATATGCTGCAAAAGACGCAACAGGTAAAAGCAACGGTCAAAACGGTTAGAAAATAAGTGCAATGGAATGTGAAAACGTGAGAAGCAGGGCAGTGGAAATAAAAAAAATAAAAGCCCAAGGTCTAGAGACACAATTTTTTAAAGGTTGATCTTTTAACTTGAGCAACACGTTTTTAGTGGTGTATAATGTGCAAAACATTGCAATAGAGACATGAGTGAATCAGTCAAACACTTCCGTCTAACACATTTCCAAAGAAAAACTATGGGAAATCAGATCAGTGGAATGCAAAAAAACAATCAAGGTCCAGATAAGCAGTTGATATTTTAACTTGAGAGCCACATTTTTAGAACACTATATGCATGAGACATTGCAAAAAGATGCGAGCACAACAGTCAAAGACATTCATCTAGATTCTAGAGCATCTTTACATACAAAAACAATGGAAAATCAGCACAGTGGAATACAAAAACGCATTCTGTGTGAACGGCCCTTAAGAATACAAGAGATCAGCTTCGTTATTTGCATGTTACTGCTGCACTGACTCCAGATTCACCCTATACTTCGTCCCTACACTGAATGCATTCTTAGGAAATGCACAGATTGTTTTTGATGGCTTTGATGGAGGTGGCTGAACTTGCCCATTATGCAGGCAATACCAGAAACCTCTTTTTAAAGTAAAAAACTATGTTGACTGATGGAAAACAGTGCTCTGGCAATTCATTAGGAGGCATATCCAAAAATCTTTCATTCTGAAGATCCAGGCTGAGACTTGGAAGGTGATGAATATGAGTTTGATGTTATCTTTGCACAGGTGTTACATTGTGAGATGACTAACAATCGCTCCGGTGTGCACAGACGCAAGAGCAAATAATAGGCTTTTATGTTCACTTGAAAAAAAGTGCATCAAACTGTGCCCAGATTAATGGTGCATGACAGCTGGGATCATTTTAGACATGCATAACGCAACTGTACGTTAAACATTTCATTGTGTGGATTAAATAAAATAAATATGATTGCATTCTTAAGATTGCTTAAGGATAACCCTGAAAAAAACAAGCAGTCAACAACAGCCGCTGTACTTAACACTTGTTGAAAGTGTTACTCTGATTATCCAGATGCTTCAACTGCACCCTGCAGACCAGGGATCAAATTTACACCTATTTCACATGCATAAGCAAGCCGTGCTGACATACGCCCACACTCGGGCACTGTCAGAATGCGTTACCTGCAGAAAGCCAAGAGAGGACTGAAAACAGCAGTTTAAAGCATAAGGGTGGGCTTGAGGGAAGCAGCTTGTACGGTTCACTGCACTCTCCTCTAATCACAGGCAGATGAATGGCCACAAACCATGCTTCATCTGAGCCGGTCTAATGTCAGGTCTTTGAACGCACTGGCAGGGTCAGATAAATCATACATCATTCTCTCTGGGTCTGGAGAATATTGAAGTAAGAATGAACGACAGAGCGAAAGGTGGATGAAACACACACTCCCTCCTGCTGGATGGGCTTCAGTTTTATTCAGTGCCAGGGGCATGATATGAAATTACTCACGGCTGTACCCAGCCACAGAAAAAAACTATCAAGAGACAGACACATTGCATTGAAAGAAACCAGCTATTGGGAAAGCAAGTGATACTTGTGAGTTAAAAGAAGACCCCCCCCCACAAAAAACAAACAAACAAACAAAAAAACACCTTACAAAAAGTACTCTGGCGGTTCACGTACAATGGTAAGGTGATTAGATGCTAAATACCATGGTGCATAGTACTTTTCACCATGGTATTTGCCTAGTACGTCAAAAAAAACATAATATTTCCATGGTAGGCTATATAAAAAACATTACACTACCATAATTATTTTGGGTAGCCTACATTGAAATGGATAAGCAGTAGTTTCTCATAATCTGATAACTAGTAGAATCTCATAATATGATAACTGTCATAATATCCTAATTGTTTTGCACATCTTTAAGAATTTTGATCCAAGAGAACCAGTATGACGACTACTCTGTTTACGTTCAGTTTACACATCCATTACTCCGATGACTTGCAAGACAATGCGTTGATTCATTAGCTAAAAAGCTCATCATTTAGTTTAATGGTATTATGGACGTTAACTATTTAAAACCTATACAATATAAGTAAAATAAACATCATTTTCTTTACTTAACGAGTTGAGACAAGCCTATTGCTTACACAGACTGACTTGCTGACACTGTAGCCTAAAACAATTGTCATTTTATGCTAATTTACAATACCTTGATGCAACCTCCACCTTGATTCTTCACACAAAGGGCATATTCCAGATAATAAATAGCAAATGTCAATAGCAAGTCCGGTAGTGTGTCTGAAAATAGATGCAGATCGCTGCAGAAGTTTGTCTGCAGTGAAGTGATCTTTGAAAGCCGTGACATCAGCGTCTGCACAGAGACACACCCACCTATATGAATTTACCTGAAAGACTTGTTGGGCTACAAAAATGCACTGAAGCAAGGTGGTTGCGAAATGTGCCTTTCCATCACCTTCTTGTTTACTACAGCTTAAATCAAAATAGCGACATTAAGTCCTGAAAACATTGGTGAGGCAATTGTTAAACAGGCATATTAAGATATGTTACGCGACTCTCTGGAGTATTAAATTCTGATTAGTCAATCGCAGTATTACGCGAATGGTAAAATAAATGAACGTTTTTCGAGAACATTTCCTATAGCCGTATTCTGCAGTATTGTCTTTACTAGTATACTGATAAAATAAAATATTTCAACTCAAATCAGAATTTATTAAAAGCTGATAATAGTAATAATAACAACAATTAATAAATACATATAATCCCATCGGTAATTCTTACATTTAAGGGTGAGTCTTAGACTATGGGCACTTTTATGTTCTTTGGTCATATTTATAAAAATACATATAATTTTGGACAAATTCCTCTTTCTTAGTCAAACTAACAATAAAACCACCTTAAAAACTTTTTACTACCTTTCTATTATGATTTTTTTCATACTTTTCAACCTCCTTATAGGTGTCAAAATCACTGTTTTCTCCTTGTCGCACACCCAGACTTTTAAACTTCAACAATGAAAATACAGTTTAAAAATATGACTTATCTGGTAACTATTAATGTACCTGAATTAAGCACTAGTAAAATAATTAAAATACATAATAGTATTTAATGTGAGACCACGATCAATATTACTTTCTATACAAAATATAGCTGTCGCACAGTATTGGTGTCATTTCCACCACAACACTGTAATGTCCCTTTAAAAAGTTTGTGTGAAAGATTGTTTAGGTGGTTTCTATGGAAATGTTCAGTGACATCAGAGCACATGTTGGACATGGAGGGAATTTAAATTTTCATCAACAACAAATGAAGAAAAATCAAGGTAAATATTGCTTGATCAGTTAATATATTTATTCTACGTCATTTCCAAACATGCTGTACCTTCAAGGGTGTTTTTAAAAAGCTAAAAATTTTAAGTTAAATGAGTATTTTGCATACATGAAATGCTAAGTATTAATTCAAAGCTAATCAGTGAAGCTATCTTCCATTTTTTCACAAAAAACTACAGAAATGTCATTTCCACCACACTGCCCTCTGTGGTGGAAATGACAGCATGTGGTGGAAATGACATTTATGGTTATAAAGTACAATTGATATGGATTGCGAGAGTAGATCTGTGTAATACTTTTTATATTATAATATATTACAATACTTTTTATATTTATATCAAAGTTTGTTCTCTTACAGACCTTAAAACTAGACAAATTATTTAAACTTATGAGACTGTGTTACGTGACTTTTGAACAAGTTTTTTTTATTCAACTTCACAAGGATAAAAGTGCCACTAGTTGAAGAAACGCCCTTAAATGTAATGCGGTCAGTGATGTTGCAGCAGCGCTCAAAGATAACGCGCTTTATTTTAGCCTATTCCGCGTCCTACACTTCAGAGGGTTTTCTTTGTATGTTCTGCTGTTTATCTACTTCATTTGAAGGCAACTACTGATGGTGTAAAATACGAGAGCTTTGGATATCTGTACGTGAGCGCAGTCATCTGGAGATGGCATGGTATTACATTCAGTGTGTAGCCTACATTTTATGTTTACGCGGCTATAATTTAGCCTACCTTTTATATTTATTTAATTATTTAAGGTGTACGTTAAACAATTGATTCACATTTATAATTTTTTATTAATGTAATTGTTTATTCAAGCATGCATACAAATAAATTTGCAACAGTCCAAGCTGTGACTACACCACTCAAACGTATCCATCCGGCAAAGATACAATGAAAATGTCAAGCGGAAACTAGCAGCAATAAAAATGCCAGCGTTCTTTAATCTGTCAAGAGTCACATGTGTAGGCCAGAGTAAGGGAATGGTAACATATGTGGAGAGGGGCTAAACCAACTGTAAACGTTTTCTTGCAAGGCTTGGACCATTCTCTTATAGAAATATGTCATGTTATGGAATTCCATTGACTATGATGACAAAATGTAATGATTTACACAGAAAACAATGGATATTTTTTTCTGTGCTGTTAACTTATTTTATCAAATGCTTCCATCTGTTTTTGATGGTGCCATTTTGATTTGACTTTTATATTTAAAAACCTAATTTAGCCTAAGTGAAAAAATATTCAATAGCTGATTTGAATATTTCAGAGCTAAGCTTACCTGGTCTCTGAATCTTTCCTGGTGCCCCATAATGACAGAAGCATGATGGGGATACTTCTGTTTTAAATGCTCAAGAAAGGCCTCTTTCTTGTGGTCCATGTTGTAGGACTGCATGACGATCACGTCCCCAGCAGTACGAGGCCCTCCTACTGTGTGTCTCCTTGGCACGGTGTGAGGGGACCAGGGGTCTGACTGCTCACTCTCATCTGCACTGCTTTGTTTTCTGCTGTTGCTGTCCACATCCTCATGGGAGCACAGCCTCTGGTTGCTTCTCGTTGGCTCTTTGATTAAAGTCATAAGAACATATACAAAGGAATATAGATTAGATAGGGACACTCAGTGGGCGGCTGTACATGGCTTGAGACCTGCAATTAATTAGTGTGATAAGCAACACAGTCAAGGCAATGACCGGCTTAGAGTCGGACAGCTGCTGGCCAAGAGAGCAATTATTGAGCAAAGCTACAAACAGGCCATTTGTTTCCCATAAACAGCTTGCACCTCGCCAAAAGAGGTCTCAGTGCACTCAGTGTGATGGCTCATTATTAGCCCGGGCTGACTGCATGGCATTGAGGCCCTCCAGTGGGGAGTCAAACCACTGCGCAGAATCAACAGTTTTATTATATACTTCAGAATTATTATTCACATGCATTGTTGTTATTACTAACTAAAACTAAGAAAACTTAAACTCTTAAAAATCATGGAAATGCTTTACAGTAAGGTTTCATAACATGAACTAGTTAACACGAACCAACAATGAACATTTATTTATATTAATCAATGATAATTTCAACAATAACATTTGTATTTGTTAACATTAATTAATGCATTGTGAACTAACATGAACAAACAATGAAGAGTTGTATTTCTACTAACTATAACATTAGCAAAGATTTAAAAATGCTTTAAAAAATATATATTGGTCATTGTTAGTTCATCTTAGCTAATGCATTTACTAATGTTAACAAATGAGACCTTATTATAAAGTGTTACCAAAATCATTACCATAATGTTATTTGAAATAAAGCTAAAATAAATCAAAATATAAATATTAGATGGAAATTATAAATGTTGTCTTGTCAACAAATAAATAAGTTTAAGTGCAAGTACTAAAATTAACTGAAATAAATATACATAAAAGTTAAATATAGCTAAAATAAATAAGTAATAATTCAAAATATTAATAAATACTATGTAATATATAAACAACACTAAAATAACACTGCCTACATGGGCACCATTAGTTCGGATATACATATTTAAATGATTTTTTTTCTGTCATATTGTGAATTTGCATTCAATAGAAATGTGTAAAACAATATGATACAAATAATTAATGTATTTTCTTATACAATAAAACAGCTTTACAAGCCTTTACAAATAATTTTAGATATAATGTACCATGCTGCTTGATATATTGCAAGCACTGCACAAATCCTTGTAAATCAATACATTTCTGCAAAATACATTTTCATAATTTGTGGACATGTAGGTTTTGTTTGGGTGAATGTGCCAACAAGTTTACTATAAAGAATTATTGCATCATTATTGGCTAAGACAGACACATTCCATCATTGGAAGCTAATGAGAGACAAGCAGTTATCCCACTTAATTTCCTCTCTCATGGTAGCCTTTTCGGAGTCTCAGGCTTCTTGTTAGGGAACGAGTTTAATGCTTAATGAGGACATCTAAAAACCCCGTGGTATGTGGAGGAATTTTCTCATTCTTTACTGTGCCGCTGTCCTCCCTTTGTGGATAAGATTCACTGGAAAACATTAGGAGAAAAGAAGAGGAACTTTATGCTCTTTCACGTGACCTGTAGTTTGTAGTGTACAAAGTCTGAATATAGGGATGATCCATTCACAGACAATTGTGGTGAGATTTGTGCTTTATGTTGGGTTTTTCTAGTATTGTTGGACAGCTAAGGTGTCATCAATTTCTTTAGTAATGGTCTGCTGAAGCCCTTTAACTTTTCCTGACCTGAAATATCCCCAGCCCATTGCTCACTTATGAAAAAATGGACACTAAAAGAGTTGTTTCCTCACAGAGACATTGTGAAAGAAAAATCACACTGTCAACATGACTGAAGAGGGTCAGACTGATGAAGATGAAATTGTTGCAGTTTGCATGCCTTTGCACTTATTCCCCATAAAACATATTGCATGAGAGAATATCAATCATTTTTTCTAATTTTTGTGCAGAAAGTGTCACATACTGTGAATAAGGTATGTTGAGATGGAGTGATAACTTACATCTGTACCAGTCAAGAAGAAAAATGAAAGATTTTTACTAGACGCTTCCCATTTCTGAACAAAAAAGAGATGTTCCTTCCATTTTTACCACCCATTTGAGAAAAAACTTGCTTGGTGTGTGATCACCATCAGGCATCTGCATGACCCCGAGAGGAAGGCCACGGTTAATGCTGCTGAGTGGCTGTAGATAACTGATGATGGCCAGCTGTTCCTGTGGTGATTATGTATGAATGCCTGCTTGTTGTTGGACTAAAGAAACATTCACACTCCTCTGAAAGTTATCATTCATACATACAAATAGATATACTACTGCAGTTATTCTGAGGAACATGACGGACGTCTGCGTTGTTATGCACATCCTTAGCAATTGTTTTGCAAATAATCTTTGGTGTAAGGTTGGAATTTTGTAATACTTTATTTTATTGTAGAATTTCTCATGATTTAAGATATATTGTCAATATTATAAATATAAAGTTTTTGTAAATGCAAATATGCTCATCAAGGCTGCATTTATTTGATCAAAGATAAAGTAAAAACAGTAATATTGTGAAACATTATTAAAATGTAAAATAACTGTTTACTATTTTAATATATTTTAAAATGTAATTTATTCCTCTGATGGCAAAACGTAATTTTCAGCAGTCATTACTTCAGTCTCACATGATCCTTCAGAACTCATTTTACAGTAATATGCTGATTTGGTGCTGAAGAATCATTTCTTACTATTATCAATGTTAAAACCAGTTGTGCTGCTTAGTTTTTATGTGGAAACCGTGATACTTTTTTGCAGGATTCTTTGACAGAAGTTCAAAAGAACAGTGTTTATTTTGTAACATTATAAATGTCTTCAATGAGACTTTCGATCAAATTTTTTTTCTTAAATTCCAGGCCCCAAACTTTTGAATGTAAATAAATAAATAAACAACATAACATAACACAATTTTGTTTATTGAAACATTATTTTGGACAAAAAATTGCGACACACAATGTGCAAAAAGATACAGCGTGACAATGAATAAAGGACATTTTGTGTTATAGGCAGTTGTATCACAGTGAGCTGTTGATTAAATCTGTTACAATTATTGAAACATTTATGTTGTATCTATCAATTTATCCATCTATTCATCATCTATATTATATTTTTATTGTCTTTTAATGACTTCAGATGAACAAAAGATGAGCTAACATTATCTCCAGTGGTCTTGCAAAGCCCCTCTGGGTAACTTTCTATGTTTGCATCCAATTTATCCAAGAGTAAAACTCTCCCTTTAATGGTATTTTAATGTTATCCAGTTCCAAGTGTATGGATTATTAAAAACTTTCCCCTATATCCTTTATACTCTCTAATTTATGCTCTCCTCAGTAAAACAGTTGACCACTGGAGAAAATCCAGGTGTTGTCTGTCATTTTCCAAGCATGTAAGGTCACTTTATGGAGAGGATATCCTCTCTCCACTCACAGATGTTGTTTATGCACTTGGGACTGAATGACAAACCTGTATCTCCAAAACTTCAGCATTATGGTGTGGACATGCTGAGGCACAGCCATACAGCATTAGCCAATTGTCCACACATTTGAAAGTCTTACTCTGACGTTTAATCTGAAGTTTCACATTAAACACATCACACACAGGACTTCAAACTGTGTTTGACTAATGTCTCATCATCCATACTAAGCTATAAGCATGGATGATTTCAAGAGGTTTGGGTATTTGCAGGCCTGGCATCATGAGTATTTGCTTTCCTCTCAAAATGAAGTAAGTGTTGATTCCTCTGCCTCTTTCATGAGAGTTTTATGCTTGCAAAATTAGGTATAGCAGTCAAATGCCATGTAGACACACACAAAATCTATTTATGGGGTTATTAGGGCTAGACAGATTCAATGTGTGCTTTTTCCTGATAGAATATACTGTATATGCCGTCTGAAATCTTCTAAAATGATCACTTTTTTATCAGGGTCCTATGTTCAGGCTCAATTATTTCACTTTAATGGCAATGAAAATGACCTGTTTATTGCCATTAAACTGAAATCACTGAACCTAAACATAGGAGCTTGATAAAAATGATAATTTTGCACCCGAAGTCTTCATATATATAATTTATTTATTTATTTATTAGTGAACAAATAGTCAGTGAAACTTTGATGAAAGGACAGTTATGTCATGAGGCTTAGTCATGAGATCCACAGTGAGACAATGCTTTTTTTCAGGCAAGGCCATTATTTGTCTTCCCATTCTGAGGGGAACGGTGTTTTTATGTAACAAGGAAAACTTTTCCTCACTGGAAATCAACTTCTAACTGGCATTGTGAATGTCCTAATTATGGCATTTGACATAACTGGCATGGTTAGAGTATTTTGTGTCTGCCATCTGCCATGGCTTGAATGTTTCGACTGCAGTGTGTTGTGTGATTAGTATTCAGTGTGGTGTCTTCAGCTGAGAATCCTTAAGTATTATGTAAAACTGAATAGTCATAAAATGTGTGACATTTAATGACTTGCTTTCAATCAGTTTTCACTACAGCGCTTGCATTATAGGTGTTGGAGCCTGTGCTAACCATGATAAGCAGCTTTGCATACTTACCTCTCTGTCCTGTTATGGGAGAATTGCTTTATCTTTCAAATCCTAAACTGTGTTTGGCATTCGTTTATATAGTCCAGGAATAAATGCTCTGACGTGTTAGGTAACTCAAGGGACACTGTGTGAATGGAATAAAACCAACACATCCATCATTCTCGTCAACTGACTTGCTGAGAATGATTCCCTGACTTGTTCCAACAGCTCCTCAGTTATACAAAGTACAAATTCCAAATAACAATAGAACACTGAAATGGTGAAGCTAATCCCTGGAATCAGGCATTGCATGATTAAATGGTTGACCACAAATATGTTTAATATAATGTATCAGTGCCATCTAGTGTTTAATAAGACTGACAGTTCTCATATGTAATGATTGGTTAAACCTGGAAAATGAAAAAGTGTAAAAAGAAAGTTATTTTACTTCTAAAATGAAAATGAGAATTGAGATTTAAATATTATCTTAAGAAATATTTGATAATGCCAAGCCACAGTGTCTAATAATATGGTAGAAGTCTGTAATGTGAGTGTTTTTCTTGGCCGTCCTTGAGCTTCACACATTGAGAGGAATGTACCTCCTTTGTAAAACTTATTCCATGACCTTGCAATTATTTTGCTAGCCCCTCTCACAGTCTAAAGTAGACAGTGTCCATAGAAACCTGTATAGCGCTTTATTAGCCAAGAGTATCAGTCTCCCAGTATAGCAACAGCATATTTAAACCAAACTGTTCAAACAGGCAGAACTTTTTAGAAAGTCAAAAAAATGAGAAAACTCAACTTCAGGCTGTTCACCTCTGCTTTCCATCAAGAATTGAAATGTATCATCAGAGATTTGACTATACCAAGACCAATGGATGTTTATATGAGCCGAGAACTTTAGTGCCTGGAGTGCGAGTGGACTCAATTATGGTTAAATATTAAAGTCGAGTTACCCTAATCTCTTCACTAAAAGAAAAAAGTCCCCTATCCTGTGAGTGGAGAGCATAGGAATCTTTCATTAACCTGATAGTACACTTCGCAGATCAGGGCTCCAGCTTCAACACAGGCAGGAAATATCACCCAGCTCAGATCCCCCTTGCATAGTCTTTTCCATTAATTTGTCCTTGACTGTTTTTCCTGCCCCCTTGTAATTCACACAGACTAACAATAAACCCAAACCAACTCTCCTCATCTAAAACTAAAACTAAAACACCATGAAGTATGGCTGCAACACTCTACTTTGCTGGGCTGCCAAAGTTATACAGCTTCATCTGCATCCCACCCACAAATTTATGAATACACAAATTGGATTAATTAATATTAAACTCTTAATCCTTTTATATTTATACAGCATATACAATTTACATAAATACAATTGTTATATTATTATTATTATAATGTATCAGTGCCATCTAGTGTTTAATAAGACTGACAGTTCTCATATGTAATGATTGGTTAAACCTGGAAAATGAAAAAGTGTAAAAAGAAAGTTATTTTACTTCTAAAATGAAAATGAGAATTGAGATTTAAATATTATCTTAAGAAATATTTGATAATGCCAAGCCACAGTGTCTAATAATATGGTAGAAGTCTGTAATGTGAGTGTTTTTCTTGGCCGTCCTTGAGCTTCACACATTGAGAGGAATGTACCTCCTTTGTAAAACTTATTCCATGACCTTGCAATTATTTTGCTAGCCCCTCTCACAAGTCTAAAGTAGACAGTGTCCATAGAAACCTGTATAGCGCTTTATTAGCCAAGAGTATCAGTCTCCCAATGTAGCAACAGCATATTTAAACCAAACTGTTCAAACAGGCAGAACTTTTTAGAAAGTCAAAAAAATGAGAAAACTCAACTTCAGGCTGTTCACCTCTGCTTTCCATCAAGAATTGAAATGTATCATCAGAGATTTGACTATACCAAGACCAATGGATGTTTATATGAGCCGAGAACTTTAGTGCCTGGAGTGCGAGTGGACTCAATTATGGTTAAATATTAAAGTCGAGTTACCCTAATCTCTTCACTAAAAGAAAAAAGTCCCCTATCCTGTGAGTGGAGAGCATAGGAATCTTTCATTAACCTGATAGTACACTTCGCAGATCAGGGCTCCAGCTTCAACACAGGCAGGAAATATCACCCAGCTCAGATCCCCCTTGCATAGTCTTTTCCATTAATTTGTCCTTGACTGTTTTTCCTGCCCCCTTGTAATTCACACAGACTAACAATAAACCCAAACCAACTCTCCTCATCTAAAACTAAAACTAAAACACCATGAAGTATGGCTGCAACACTCTACTTTGCTGGGCTGCCAAAGTTATACAGCTTCATCTGCATCCCACCCACAAATTTATGAATACACAAATTGGATTAATTAATATTAAACTCTTAATCCTTTTATATTTATACAGCATATACAATTTACATAAATACAATTGTTATATTATTAATTTTTTTTTACATTCCTCTGTATTTTATTTTGATTGTTTAGAATAGATGATGGTGACTTCATGCCTCAGTCTTTTCAAAATATTCAAAGACAGCTGTTTAACATTACTGTTAGCAAATACAAATTTATTAGTTATTACTAGTTACAGCTTAATTATTAAATCTTGTGAGTAAACCTTATTCCTACTCAATTTTTGTAAGCAGGATAAGTGACAACAGTGGAAAGTGCTCCTCAGCTGATAATACACAGCAACTCAACATGGATGACTTCAGACCGTTCCAGCAAGCTCATCATTTTACCAGCACTTCTACTGCGCTGAGGAGACGGTGAAGTCTTGTTCCCTCCAAGCTCAGAACAAATTGCAGTCTTGTTCTCCGACAAGCATGATTCATGAGTCGAGCTTGCATTAGATTGTCAAAGGAGTGTAAATACTGATATGTTAAACCAGGGTTTTAAAGCACGGCAGAATACAAATGGACATGTGCACAGAGAGAGCTCATGAGAGTACATCACGTAAGCAATGTGAGCAGGCCAGTGCTACAGATGTGATTCACTGCATGAAACCCTGTGGGTTTTGGTGATCATTACTTCATTGTTTATTGAGAAGCAGGTTTACATCTGAACCGATAGAGTGCATCATCAATAGCATTAAGTTAATGGCACATAAACACAACTCCGAATGTCTCTGGCCGACATTTTTCAAAGGGTGCTAGGCTACACCAAAGCATGTAGTGCAAGTAATTCCCTCCTTTAAACAGATGTTTTGCAGTGGCAAATCTTTAAAGTCCCCATGAAATCAAATTTTAAAAGATTGTTTAACCAAAAATGAAAAATTGCTGAAAAATGTACACTCAGGCCATCTAAGATGTAGATGAGTTTGATTATTAACATATTTGAAGGAATTTATAGAGGGTCCAGCAATTATTGTTTGATATCACAGTGATTTTTGTGTGGGGAAAAAAAGAAAAAAGAAAGAAAGAAAATTAACCCAAAATACATTATACTCAACTAAGTTGAGCTCAGCTAAATGTTTCATTGTCTTTCCCACATTAAATTGTATTAGGTAAAATTAAAATGCAATGCACAAGTATAAAACTCTACATCAATAATGAATATTTTTAATGGCATTGCAGTGTAAACATCATAAAGTATGTAAATACATTAATATTGCACTATACACATTTTATTACAGGCCATTTAATAATATGCAATATTCAGTCTTACTATCTCTCTCTATCCCTTGGCATGTATAACACAAGTAAAAATACCCCTGACCTAAACTGTTATCTAGTTTCTCATTATCACATATGTAATTTTAATAAAATGAAGAAACAAACAAAACAAGACAAAACAAACAAAAAAAAAATTAAATACTTTCTGTACAAATACATGCCTGTTCCATGTTTGTCAGCTACTTTAAATGACTTCAGCTGTATTTCACAAACACATTTTGATGCTTTCACCCACCCACAGTCTCAGTATAAACACCACACCTGTTGTTGGGAATACTGAATGTGCCGTCCCTGCTCTCTAACTCAGGGCTGGCACAATCACGTCAAATGCAAATCCTTAGCAAAGTCAGCAAAGCAGTGGAATGCAACCCATCTAGCGCCCACTCGCACAAATGCCTCGGCTCAAAAGATTTGGGCTGACGCATGGCCATCAGTATTTCAGCAGACCTCAACAACAATTAAGCCTCATCAACCAGTGCTATTTCATAGACCATTTAGCTGGCCCACAGTAGAGCCCTGCATTCTTCTCCATTAGAACTCAAATCTCTGTTGATGTATCACAAATCTGAACCCTGATTTCAATACTGTGACACTGTCTGCGGGTTACTCTGGCATAGCCAACTCATTACTGATACCATTATTTACGTATCTGTAACTGCTGGTTAATTTTCTAGCTCATAAGCAGAGCATTTGAAATGGCATTCTATTTTATTTTGAAACATTATACTTTGTGTTTATATTGAAATCTCATTTGATTCATTTGAAGAGACTTTCACTTTAGAGTCAGCATGAAATGAAAGTTTATCTGTTTTCTAAATGCATGTCATAGACCTTCATCCATGAATGCTTACTTTTTTTTTTTTTTACTTCAAACAGTCAAACAGTCCAGACATTTAGTCTGCTCATTTTTGAGTGCAACACCCACATCTCAAAATCCAATCATAACCATTGAATTTTTTTTTAAAAGGAGGCAGTGAAGAGATTTCAAATGCGCGACATGATCATCTTTAAAACACTGGTACACCTCAAAACATCAGATTCATCCACGCAGAAGAACAAAACCAAAGCCCAGCTCACATAATTACCAAAACAATGTTCATCCGCAAGTAACTTGCATTGTTATGCTTCAACCCCTAGAGGGCCAAAAGTTAAATAGTGTAGCTTTAAACATTCTGGGGGAAGCATACTTTGCTAAGGACCATTGACAGTCTGTTAAAAATACTGCAGCTGGATGCTAGAACCCCTTAAATTAAAGGAATAGTTCACCCTAAAAAAATTAAAGCAGAAGACAAGAATCAAGAGAAAATAATATTATGATGTCTCGCATTTTTAGCCGGAAGCAATGGTTTGAAGTTAAAAATGTCTTGATGAATCTGTTTATTACAAACATGCAGCTTGTTTCTTCACAAGATGTTAATTGATCAACTGAAGTCATGTGCATTACTTGTGGATTATTATGATGTTTTTATCAGCTGTTTAGACTCTCATTCTGACGGCACCCATTCACTGCAGAGGATCCATTAGTAAGCAAGTGATGTAATGCTAAATTTCTCCAAATCTACAAACTCATCTTGGATGGTTGAGGGTGAGTAAATTTTTCAGAAAATTTTCATTTTTTGTGTGAACTATTTCTTTAAGAAAACTCACAGTTATAATTGTAAGGATATTCTCACCCTGTGTTCTCTTAACTTAAGAGCTTTGTTGAATATAGTTGCAGTGTTTTTGACAGACCGTAAAGCTATCAGACATGCTATTTCCTACTAGAGGACAAAACTTTATATTAATGTGACTGCTTTATTATGCAAGAAATGATCGCTTGGCCTACATGTGTGAGAGTATATGACAAACATAACATCTTTATTGCAAACGAGGCGAGCTACTCTCCCCTTTGTACATTTCACACTCTCATCATGCCAGTGTCAGATTCTGACGGCACCCATTCACTGCAGAGGATCCATTAGTAAGCAAGTGATGTAATGCTAAATTTCTCCAAATCTACAAACTCATCTTGGATGGTTGAGGGTGAGTAAATTTTTCAGAAAATTTTCATTTTTTGTGTGAACTATTTCTTTAAGAAAACTCACAGTTATAATTGTAAGGATATTCTCACCCTGTGTTCTCTTAACTTAAGAGCTTTGTTGAATATAGTTGCAGTGTTTTTGACAGACCGTAAAGCTATCAGACATGCTATTTCCTACTAGAGGACAAAACTTTATATTAATGTGACTGCTTTATTATGCAAGAAATGATCGCTTGGCCTACATGTGTGAGAGTATATGACAAACATAACATCTTTATTGCAAACGAGGCGAGCTACTCTCCCCTTTGTACATTTCACACTCTCATCATGCCAGTGTCAGTCTTTTGAAAGCATAGCAGATTGAGCCAAACACTGTTTCTCTTATTAAATCATACAAGCACACATGTGGTTTGCCATAATAAAGCATGACTAAAACATTTCCTGAGAAGTGCAACAAGAAAACATTTCTTGAATTTTAAGGAGTGAATAGTTGCCACACACCACATTAAATACTGTCAAAACGTTTGGCTCCATGCTGATACCTTTTTAGAAATGAAACTGTGGGGCCAATTTTTCATTCCACGATCATCCTATTTAATGAATCTGCTGGACTGATTCAACCGCCCAATTCTTAAACATCAATCACCTGTATATGATGTGATCATATCACTGTGGTTCTGCATAAATAAGGATTTACCTTAAATACAACAGTACAACAGAGTTAGGTAGATTGCTAAGTATAATACAAAGTCTAACACTCTTATAACGCCATCAACATACATAACGTGCTTGTCGTGTTATACATTGCAAAATCTCACTTTTTACACTGGTTCAATGACAAAAAGCTTTGCAAAAAAATGCTGAAGTCCATATAACTGCAACACACACACAGTCGCCACACACTACAGGCTGGTTCTGGTTGTTAAAACATGCTATATAAATCTCAATGACAAATTTCAGTATCTGCAAGTTCTTAAGCAGCAATTCAAACATAAAACATAAGCATCCCAAACCACTGCTTATGAAATATGTGTCCATAAATGATTAACATTTATAGGGGGAATTCAGTCCTACAAAAAAAACTTACCAGCTCTAAATGTCCTCCGAGGCTGTTTGCATGTGTATCCTGTTCGGTGTGAGGCTCACACTGCCTCCCTCTATTAAATATGTGTCTCGCCCACTGCTGAAACCACTGCTCTACTCTGCTCTATTGAGCTGAAGTTTATGTAAGTTAAAGTGTGTATGAGTCGGAAATGCAGCAAAAAGGAGGGTCTATTGTAAGACTAATGGCATTCCTTTTCCTGAAACCTCACCTTTGTACACTATCAGTAAGGATAGGACAGAGGTGACAGAGATTACTGCCTAGAAAAGGCACAGACAATTAGTTAAGAAGCGTGTATGTTTGTGGTTCCAGAGTGTTTGGACACAGGTTACGGCATCAGAGGTTTAAGACAAAGAACACAATAAAGCCAGTAAGAGCTTTCCTTCACGTTTCAAAGCACAGCTCTCATTCTGTCAGCAAGGGGTTCGTTTTTCAGCAACAAACCCTACCTGTGACCCTGAACAGACAACAACAGAGGTTTCGACAGCATTTTTAACAATGCTTAGATGAGCAGGGCAGATTTTGTTACATTTCTCTCTATCCTCTCCTTAATGAACTGCAGAGCAAGATTTTTCTCAGAAGATGCAAAACATTCCACTCGTTGTTTTTCATATAATGTTCCCAATACCTGACCATTGTTTGCAGGAATTGGAAAAGATTTTGCCTGTTGCAGTTAATTACTAATTTCCACTGGTTCCTCCACCCTCTCTTCCTGTCCATCCACAGATCAAGGCATCTAGCCAAAACAACAGTGGCTAAACAATACAATGAGATAATATATCAAAAACATTATTTTATTATTATCTATACAGTGCTGTTCAAAATTTTGGAGTTGTTAAGATGTTTTAATGTGGATTTTTTAAATTTATTTCTTTATTTTTAAATAGGCTTAAGTCTCACCTAGGCTGCATTTATTTGATCGAAAATACAGTAAAGACAACAAAAACAAATATTTTGAAATATTATTACAGATTAGAATATCTGTTTTCTATGTTAATATATTTTAAACTGTAATTTATTACTGCAACGGCAAAGCTGAATTTCCAGCAATCACTACTCCAGTCTTCAGTGTCACACGATCCTTCAGAAATCATTCTAATATGCTGATTTGGTACTCAAGAAACATTTCTTATTATTATCAGTTTTAAAAACAATGATATAGTCTACATTATACAATTTAACAGCTTTTAAAACTTTTCTAAATTAATATTTAAAAAAAAACAACTTTTTAAAAAATATATAAAATTATGAAAATAAAATGATGGCGAGAACCATAGCCGTGTAAAATATTTTCACAGCACACAGAGTGTCCTTTCACAGCACCCTTTCAAAAGGAACACATTTGTATCTAAAGGGTCCATATTGGTCCCTTAAAGGTACATATTAGTAACTAACAGGTATCGCCCCAGTGACAGCTTTTGTACCTTTTTCCAGAGTGTACTTGTTCGAAATGTCCAGCATCTTTCAAACCTGCCCTTTTCATATGTAACATTCCTCTCACATCCAAATTCCACTCTCTCCAGCCACTTTTAACATTTAAAAGAAAGACTAAGAATAAAGTGATAACAGAAGACCAACTTTACAGTCCAGTGGGCAAAAGTGACATTTATATGAAGGGCTGCCCAGAGGACATCATATTTTTAGGCATTCCTCTTTCAGCACCATTAGATAGACACCAACAACACAGATAAAAGTCCCTGAGCAGGTCAGCTTTATTCAACCAATGAGAGAATTAAGCGCTGCCACAGCCAAGTTTACACCTCTAAGCTCTTCACTAATAGTATTCTGTTTCCAAGCTAACCCATAAGGAGGGCATAAATACACCAGGTCTCTAGGATACAAGACACTCTCCTGAAACACTTTCAGGCTTTGTGTTTTAGTAGGATAAGGAGAATTGCCTGCAAGTCAGCATCACTCAGCTTTGTTACATGTTTGGTTTTGTTTTACACTAGTTCTATATATCGAACAAGTCTAAAAAAAAAAAAGAAGCTGAATTTCCACCAGCCATTAGTCCATTTTTCAGTGTCACATGATCACATTAATCATTCCAATATGCTGCTCAGTTATTAATAACGGTTATTATGATCAATATTGGAATGATTGATGCTTAATATTTTTTGTGGCAACTGTGATATTTTTTTTTTCCAGGATGATGAATAGAAAGTTCAAAAGAACAACATTTATGTGAAATAGAAATCTTTTGCAACAATATAAACGTCTTTACTCTAATGTGTCTTTGCTGGATAAAAGTATTAATTTATTATTTTTACTTTTAAAATCTTTTTATGCCCCAACCTTTTGAATGGTAGTGTATCACAGTTTCCACAAAAATATTAAGCAGCACAACTGTTTTCAACATTGATAATAATAAGAAATGTTTCTTGAGCACCAAAACTGCACATTAAAATGATTTCTGAAGGATTATGTGAGACTGAAGACTAGAGCAAAGACTGGAGAAAAGATTGCTGAAAACTCAGCTTTGCCATCAATGATAAATTACATTTCAAACATATTAAAAAAGTTATTTGAAATCGTAATAATATTTCACAATATTACTGTTTTTACTGTAATGCAGTCGTCGTGAGCACAAAAGACTTCTTTTAAAAACAAAACAAAACATACAAATCTTAATTATTATAGACTAATGTATACATATGTCAGTCATGCACTGATTTGTAGGAAACATAAAGGATGTATTTGAAGAACTGTCTCCATCAGTGTTTTGATTTAAAACAAAAAGGCTGTCAAAAGGATGTGACACCTAAGAAGAGCACAGTGTATGGAGGGACACAGATGTAACAGTGGCGGTGGAGGGCTCTCATAGGTTGACAAAGCCAAGCTGATTGATCTAGTTCACTTGTGCCCTGAAGCAGGGTCCTCTGGACTGCCATGCTGCAATGGCTCACTACACTCTCAGCGAGCATGTACATGCAGCGCACATCACAAACAGCACAGATGAGAAGAGGAGAAATCCATTATGGTCCTGAGAAGGATCTCTTCTCTGCTGTTTGCACCTATTGAGAGCTTCTGGCTGGGCAAAGACAAGCACAGAGATGGGGAGCCATGGTGAGGTGGTTAACAGAGCAGGAATGAGGGACGCTAATCTCGTTTTTTATGCTGTTGCAAAACATGACATTACAGCTTGCAGCTTGTGTACTCGGCAGTGCACCAAATTGCCAGTCATTCTGGGCAGTCTATTAATTAACCAGTGACAAATCTAATCTAAATCCATAATTTATCCCTAGCTGAAAATGCCCAAAAATTGTATGGATTCAGCTTCAAAAAACACCTGCATCATATGAGACTTGTTTTAAAACTGAAGGACTTTTACAGAATTCACTTCTATGATTCAGATGGTTACGAAGATTCATATGAGAAAATGAAAAAGCACTCAAAACATTACTGGAAGTCGAGACAAGGACTCAGACATGAAGAACCCAGACACCTATAAAGAGAAAGAGTGCGGCATGTTCAAGACAGTGGCTTTTGATCAGTTAGATCTGGCTTGTTTGGCAGCAGTTGAAGCATTGGGAAATTTAGTGTTGTCCTTGTATGACAGCTACAAGATGCTTCTGTGATTTGACAGCATCTGTTAGAGTTATCTAAAAGGAGAGTTTCAGTCAAGCATAAAGATGACGTATTCTGTGTTCAGTGCTGTGCAATAACAGCTTTTTAAAAAAAAGCTTCAAATGAGGATGCACATAATAAACTGTATGACATACATGCATGTGTTCAGACCTCAGTAGTAATAAAGAGTTCAAATCATGTGCATTAGTCATTTCTTGGCTCATTATGCATTTTAAAGCAATTTATCACTGCCAAAACTCCAATTCATCACAGTCCTATAGTTGGAATAAAATGGCATCAGCTATAAATTATTTTATTTATTTACTTATTTCATTTTTTGGCATAAAATACTACTACTTTTTTTGCTGCTTGTTCAAGTCACTTTGTTAAAAGGAACTTAATTTCATTATGTTCAATCCACTTATCCACTAACTAAGCTAACCTAATTATTTTTTGTTCAGACTTCATAACTTACTGTCCAGTAAATTTGGTATGTTGATTTAGCATTTGTCATGTCTCCTTATTTGAAAGTTTCTTATGCTGGTCCACAGTCACCTATTTAAATTTTGTAGGTACTTTCACTGTAACTTTTGCTAAATTGGCATGACTGTAACTCCCTGAAAATACCCTAAAAATAGCGAAACCAGCTATCTGGTGCTAGCCAGAAAACCACAATATCAAACTTCTATGTCTCTATGTGTGTGCAGAGCGAAAACAACATTATGGAGAAAGAGAAGAGGCAGAAACAGAAACCAAACCATGGCATTTTTTAAATATTACATGACCGCCACCTATGATAATGGATAACCTCAGGAAATGGTCCCCATTTAATACTACCACTCCTGCCAGTTACAACACTTAAACCTGTAACATTGTGAATGACTGATTGTCCCAGATTGACTTTACTCACATCTCAGGCTTTTGCAAAATAAACAAAATACTAATAAAATGTGATAATTCAGTGGCTTGACTAACAACTGAAAATACAACAAAAACCTTGACAAGAGCTCTACAGAATTATTATTTTAAACAGACCAACCTCTGGCAAAGGGTCTGTAATGAATCATCTTTCCTGACTTTAATGAGTAGGAAATAAATTATCTGAGAAGAAGGATAGCGCAACCTGAGGAAGAGCTATTGCCGCCTTCTCCCTCAAGTCACCTCTAAGTCTCATTATAGGCAGATTTCTTTGTGAGAGGGAATATGTATCTTTAATAACTCAGCCTGAAGAGGCCAAGCTAAGCAGTCTACAGTGTGGATCTGGGCCTTCTCAGGTTTTGAAGTAGCTGTGGTTCTGACAACAGTGAGCACTGATATTGCTGGGGTTAGCTACTACATAACTCAACAAACTGGACTTGATTGGAGATTAGACTGAGTGCATGCTCACAGCAGCTTTAAACTCCAAATCATTATCAGAAAATAGCACAGAAGTGGCCAGTATATTAACCAGTCTTCTGCAGTTCTTCCATGCAGAACATGCTGCTGAATGACAGGAATGTTAATGTGGACATAGGATTCAATCTTGGATAAAAAATAAGCTCCATAATTTACAACATTGATTTTTTTTTAGGGTGTTGTGCTCTGCATACTGTGTGTTTTCTGTGTTTTGCTCCAAAGCTGTGAGAATGCCATAGAGCTAAGTTGGTGTCAGGGACAAAAATGAGGTTGGACAGGGCAGCAGAGAGGAATGGGACAAGACAGGCACACATCCTGTGTGGGATCACACTGATGTCAAACCATATCGTTTCCTGCTGATTAAGCTGACGTAACGGCACATGAAGATCTGGCTAATTCCTGTATTACATTAGTGCTTCAGAGGCAGATGCAGGGAAGTTATATAACTGCAGAGCATTAAAGTTCAGTTCACTAGCAAGATGAAGACATCAATTTCTGTGTACAATAAGCAGTTTAGTAGGCTGATTAAGTGAAATTTTAAGCTTTGACGATAAAACTTAAACACATTTTGAGTGTAGGAGAAAAGTCACTATAGTGACATTGCCTATTGGGAGAGTGATGCTTTAAAAAAAAGCATCCTGTTTTATCTTAGGGTTTGACTGTGCGCTAAGTATTAAGAGAACAGCTTGTTCAAGTCACTTTGTTAAAAGGAACTTAATTTCATTATGTTCAATCCACTTATCCACTAACTAAGCTAACCTAATTATTTTTTGTTCAGACTTCATAACTTACTGTCCAGTATAGTTCCCACTTTCCAGCATGTTTTGCATGGGACTGCACTATGAGAGTAAATGTTGTTGTGTAACTTAAAATCTGTGAAATTTACACAGTAGTGTTTTACTGGCAACTTGTAGCTGGCTGAAAATTCAAAGAAATTATTTAGAAATATGTTCTATTTGGCTTCATTAAAGTGTTTAAGTCCTTTTTTTCTTAAAAAAAATAAATAATTAAAATAATAATAATAAAAATACGAATAAAAGAAATTATAATAAATAATTATATATATATATGCCTGTGTGAGATCACACTGATGTCAAACCATATCGCTTCCTGCTGATTAAGCTGACGTAACGGCACATGAAGATCTGGCTAATTCCTGTATTACATTAGTGCTTCAGAGGCAGATGCAGGGAAGTTATATAACTGCAGAGCATTAAAGTTCAGTTCACTAGCAAGATGAAGACATCAATTTCTGTGTACAATAAGCAGTTTAGTAGGCTGATTAAGTGAAATTTTAAGCTTTGACGATAAAACTTAAACACATTTTGAGTGTAGGAGAAAAGTCACTATAGTGACATTGCCTATTGGGAGAGTGATGCTTTAAAAAAAAGCATCCTGTTTTATCTTAGGGTTTGACTGTGCGCTAAGTATTAAGAGAACAATTTGTGGTTCCAAAAGCTTTTCTGGGAACTTTACATTTTTCCCATACAGCTGCAGAGTAGGTGAATGTAATCACACTATTTAGCAGAAAGGCCAAATTTATCTTCAACCTAGCAAAGCATTTCCTCACCCTCTACACCTCTGTAGCCTAATTATGATTAATATCCCTTGCTTTTGAAACGTATTTCTCATTCCCTAAGCTACCACAAAATCAAAAAGTCACTATTTTATTGACTACTTATTTTGTGATATGAAAAGCATGAGTGCAGGTTTGAGCACAAGCTTTACAAAAAGTTACTTATTTAGTAATTATATATATGATATAATTATCAAATTGTTTAATCGGAGCAGTATTTTTGCTGGCACAAAAACAGTTAGAGGTTTTGAATGAAAAAAAAAAATCTCAGTTAGGGTATCAAATTTAAACAGGTTATACTAAATACAATAAAAAAACATCATAATTTAAATAACTGAGTCGAAAATATAGAACATAATACAGGGATTCGAATTGGTGAATCAAATCATTGTGAACACTTACATGAAAGTTAAGAACAAACCTTTTCACTAGAATTAATCTTTCTAATACTACAAATATGAGAAAGAGGACTTTTAAATGAACCAATCTGCTAGAATGAATCTGACTTTCCAACCCTACATAAGAGAGAAAGAGAGAAGACCATTTAGGCAAGTGTGTTTGATTATTAAAAAAACTAAGTAATGTCCGGTTGTGCTATAGCTCCTTAAAAAAGGGTACCTCCTTATTGGAAAAATATGAAACCGTCACAAAAGTTAGTAGCCTCCCTACTTGTAGTTAGTTAACAAAACCCCACCCCCAATAGAGTGTAACAGTGATATTTAAGTAGTTTGAGAGTGTAATGAAACTGGTGCTATCTCATCCGTTTTGTTAGTGGACGTACTGTTACACTCTGTTGCAGTCAAACTAATGTGACAACCATTCTGATTGGCTATAAAAGGAAAGACCACACCCCCAACTCTTTTTTTGCTCGTTACAGTGCCTTGGGCTGTCACAAAAACAGGTGTGATATCTCAGGTGCACCTTTTGCTAAAAATGCATTTTGGAGTTCAGCTGAATAAGAAAAAATACATTCTTCATAAACATGAACTGCAGTTGAGTGCACATATAGCCGCAAGAAAAGAGCCTTTAAAATTAGGTGTCAGTTCATGGAGGCAATTGGAGCTGCAGGTTTCTCAGAGGAATCTCTTTCAGCACATTTGGAGCCTCTGAGGGTAAAAAGAACTCTAGGAGTCTAAGAGTGTTGGATTCTGTGCCTGTGGAAATGTCATGTACTGTATCTGCAGCGGCGTGGCAGGATTGGTGCTGTCTCTGGGATAAATCTCTGTTTTAACAGACCTGACGAAGGGAATGGGTGACAGCAGGGGACGGTGGTTCTAAGGCTGTGCCTTCAATCTAATACCTCTCTAAGCAGTGTGAGTAAAAATCATTGAAGTGAAAGAAAACTATTTTGGCATTTGAAAGTCACAGGACACTGATAACATAAATAGCGCTATACATAAAAAAAAAATCACACACACCAGAACAGCAAATAGCAGTCAAATTGAAAGCAGGTAGTAACAGATATACAATATACATTTATTACCGTTGAAAAGACTGCATGGGGTCAGTAAGATTTTTCATTAATATAGCAAAAACTATATATATATAGTGCCACATGATCCTTCAGAAATTATTCTGCTATGGTGCTCAAAAAACATTTCTTATTATTATCAATGTTGTGCTGTTTATTATTTTTGTGGAAACCCAGATGCATTTTTAAGGATTATTTGATAAATAGAACGTTTAAAAGAACAATATCTATTTATTAAAACTATATTTTTTTCTTTTGTAATGAAGTAAAACAGTCACTGTCACTTTGAATCTGTAACTTTGAATTTAATGCATCTTTGCTGAATAAAATATTAGTATGATTACTTTTAAATCATACTGAACCCCACATTTTTAAATGATATAGATTACCATGGAAAGAAAATGCATAATAGTAAATGTGTGCTCAAGTGGGTAATTTTTAAAACAACATTTCTAAATTTCAAAAGAATTGGATTTTAAATTTCATGTTTGCTATTTGTGTTACCATTATGGAACTTGCATTACAAAGAATGTAGCGCCTGATAACTGCCCTTGTTTTGTTTGTGTATGTGTTACTTTCATATTGTGTGTGTGTGTGTGGGTGGGTGTACCTGGTATTCCCTACATTACGGAGACAAAATGTCCCCACAAGGGTAATACCAGTAGATTTTGACCATGTGGGGAAACTGTTTTGGTCCCCATGAGGAAACAAGCTTATAAATCTTACAGAAAGTTTTTTTTTGAAAATTTAAAAATGCAGAAAGTTTGGTGTGAGGAGTAGGTTTAGGGGTAGGGGTAAGGGGATAGAAAATACAGTTTGCACAGTATAAAAAAACATTACGTCAATGGAATGTCCACACAATGATAGGAATACCAATGTGTGTGTGTGTGTGTGTGTGTTTACAGTGATGAACCACAAGAATGTCTTCTGTGGAAGGTGTCTGATATAATATTAATTGATTTGAGAAGCCTCAGTCCCTGTACCCTTTAGCTACCATGTGGTTTCTAAACTGACCTAATTAGTGCGGTGACAGTTCTTCAAAACCTTTGCCTAACTGTACTGTCAAAACTTGTAAGTCAACCGCTGACATCAATTGAGAGGCTTTTTAGAAATTATAAAGTCAACCTACTGTAATATTGTGTGTGTGTGTGTGTGTGTGTGTGTGGGTGGGTGTACCTGGTATTCCCTACATTACGGAGACTAAATGTCCCCACAAGGGTAATACCAGTAGATTTTGACCATGTGGGGAAACTGTTTTGGTCCACATGAGGAAACAAGCTTATAAATCTTACAGAAAGTTTTTTTTTGAAAATTTAAAAATGCAGAAAGTTTGGTGTGAGGAGTAGGTTTAGGGGTAGGGGTAAGGGGATAGAAAATACAGTTTGCACAGTATAAAAAAACATTACGTCAATGGAATGTCCACACAATGATAGGAATACCAATGTGTGTGTGTGTGTGTGTGTGTTTACAGTGATGAACCACAAGAATGTCTTCTGTGGAAGGTGTCTGATATAATATTAATTGATTTGAGAAGCCTCAGTCCCTGTACCCTTTAGCTACCATGTGGTTTCTAAACTGACCTAATTAGTGCGGTGACAGTTCTTCAAAACCTTTGCCTAACTGTACTGTCAAAACTTGTAAGTCAACCGCTGACATCAATTGAGAGGCTTTTTAGAAATTATAAAGTCAACCTACTGTAAATAGACATCAAAATCAGTCTGAAATAGCATAGGTTGATAAAATCTTCTGGCTCATAAACCATTTCTAATCATTTTATGCTTAAATCAGTGTGTTCAGCTACCTATTCAGTCACTGTTTAAAAATGCGTGGAACTCTCAGTGAATCTAGCTGAGAGTTGCTGCTTTGATTAGCACTGAGATCAAGTGATGTGAGAGAATTTGATGATGAGGAGAGGAATGTAACTAATCAGCAGAGTGAACACTGAGGGTCAAACCCCTGTCTTAATCCTCCCATATAGAGAAGGCATCAGCCAAACTATACAAGCACACTCATGTGCTGCAGTCAGGAATACCGTACAATAGCTCCTTGACGGGTGGATCTAAACTCATGGCAGAACCGTAAGCATATCTGTATGCGTGTGCATGGTCATATGTCTAATATTTTGTAGTGTGACATATATCTAATCAACTAGGTGAGATAATGCTAAAACCAATCAGATTTAGGAAGCATAATACCTGGATTGGAAACCACTGGATTGGTGTCAGAAGGCTTCTGGGGTGGTCTGGATCTCACCAGGTTGCCCTCACTGCCAGCCTTCATCAACCTCTCCCCGACAACCAGCATGTGTGAGCGGTTCCCTGGAGGTTCCTTTTGGGACTGCTTGGAGGGTTTGACCAGACGTGAAGGTTTGGACATCTCTCCAGGTTCTCCTGAAGCACGCTCGTAAGGGATTCTTCCAAAGTTCTCCCTTCTTTCTGAAACTGCACACACCTTCACCTGTCCAAGCTTTGCAGATAACCTGACATCCAACTAATTGATTTGCTGTTCTTCTCTGTTAAAATTCATTCTTGCTCTGACGAATACTGGAGATTGAAACACGTTGAAGTAGTTGAGGATTCCTTGGAGAGAACCATCTGCTCAGCTTCAGGCACCACAGTGAGGACACAACTGAACACTTGAAGAACTGAATCACTGAAAGAGCTGAGGTTGTTAAATTCTATCGCTATGCAGAAACGCACAACATGCTGATGTCTAATCACTTCTCCCGCTTTGGAGAAATGATCCTCCTAATAATACAGCACCAGGCAAGCATCAGGCTCTAAGCAGGCAAGCATCAGGCTGGTGAAACACAGTGCTCTTAATGCATTAATGCAGATGAAATCTCTGTGTTAAGTCGCCATGCAGATTTAACCAGGGAGGCAGCAGAGATGATCACTGTGTCTCAGTTGGCTTCCTACTGCTGTGCATGCAGACCAGAGCCACAGCTAAGTCACACTCAGGCAGTGAGAGAGAGAGAGAGGAGAAAGAATTACTCCCATGTGCATGGTTGTGATAGGCTAAGAGCTCTTGTAACCTCCCTCCCCACCTTATCCTTATATAGTGAGGGATGCTCTATCTATCTATCTATCTATCTATCTATCTATCTAGCATCTATCTAGCATTTTTACTTTTTTTTTCTCACAAATTACCTTGCAATATAAAATTATAAATGTTCATGATTTGCTTCAATGGAAAAACATCTGACCTTTTAAACAAAGAAGTTCACATTGTTAAAAATTTGATTAGTGATCTAGAAATAGTGCTCTTAATCTTAAATATTTCTATTTCATGTCATAACATTTCTTGATTAAACAAAGTCAGATTAAATTTATGATCATTTTCATCATAAACAATTAATAAATAAATGTTATCTTCTTGTGCTGTATTGTCAACATTAATTTTGGTTGAAAAAAAATTATTGAAAAAAAATTACTGGCCATGAAATTGTGTTGCATTATTATTATTATTATTATTATTATTATTATTATTATTATAGAAATATAATTATTAAAATGACAATAGAATTGTTTAGCTATTGTGTATCTGTATCTGACATGTTCCTCACACTTTAAAGTCATCATGAAATCAAAATCAACATTTTTTTTTTTAAATGGAATACTGCAGTTTTTATTATAAATGATTTATCCATGCACATTATTTTTGGTAACACTTTATTTTAAGGATCAATTCTTGCTATTAATTAGTTGCTTATTAGCATGCATATTACTAGCATATTGGCTGTTTATTAGTACTTATAAAGCACATATTAATGCTTTATTCTGCATGACTGTATTTTAGATACCTTAATCCACCTCATAACTAAACTTAACAACTACCTGACTTACTATTAATAAGCAGCAAATTAGGAGTTTGTTCAGGGACTGAACAACTGTAAACTCTTAGTTAATAGTGACTATGTGTTCCCTATTCTAAAGTGTTACCTTATTATTATTATTTTTTATTATTATGTTTATGATTTTTCAAATTCATGTGCTCTCTTACTCTTTAATCAAAATAACTTTCCCTCCCTCTTGCAATGACATAATTTCTCTGATGATGTGTTCACTAGCCTGAAGGCGGGACAATAACCTCTCCCCTCCAGCAACCTGTCAATCACATGAGATTACGGCAACAGCAAATAACAATGATCAGAATCAGAATCAGAATCAGAATGAGCTTTATTGCCAGGTATGTTTACACATACGAGGAATTTGTTTTCGTGACAGAAGCTTCCACAGTGTAACAGAATGACAGTGACAGAACAAAAAAACACAGATAATAAAAAAATAAAAATAAATAAAAAAATAGAACAAGTAAAATAAGGAATAAAAAATATACAAATCGACAATCGACAATTGTATGTCCAGGTATAGAACAATAGACAGTTGTATGTACAGGTATATTATGTGCAAATTGAAATGTAAACTGAGTATGTGTGTTAGATAAATAAGTGTATGAGTGAATAAATAGTGTGTGTTCCACAGTTATTGTCAAGTGTTCATGAGAGGCCTGAGGGAAGAAACTGTGCCTGTGATGGCCTGAGGGAAGAAACTGTTCCTGTGTCTGGCCGTTCTGGTGCTCAGAGCACTGTAGCGTCGACCAGATGGCAACAGTTCAAAGAGGGAGTGTGCTGGATGTGAGGGGTCCAGAGTGATTTTGCCAGCCCTTTTGCTCACTCTGGATGAGTACAGTTCTTGGAGAGAAGGGAGGGTTGTACCAATGATTCACTCAGCAGTCCGGACTACCCTCTGTAGTCTTCTGAGGTCAGATTTGGTAGCTGAGCTGAACCAGACAGTTATAGAAGTGCAGAGGACAGATTAAATGATGGCGGAGTAGAACTGTTTCAGCAGCTCCTGTGACAGGTTGAACTTCCTCAGCTGGCGAAGGAAGTACAACCTCTGCTGGGCCTTTTTAACAATGGAGTCTATGTGAGTGTCCCACTTCAGGTCCTGAGAGATTGTGGTGCCCAGGAACCTGAATGACTCCACTGCAGTCACAGTGCTGTCCATGATGGTGAGTGGGGGGAGAGCAGGGAGGTTTCTCCTGAAGTCCACGGTCATCTCCACAGTTTTGAGCGTGTTGAGCTCCAGGTTGTTGAGACTGCACCAGACAGCCAGCTCTTTAACCTCCTGACTGTAAGCAGACTCGTCACCGTCCTGAATGAGGCCGATGAGTGTGGTGTCGTCTGCAAACTTCAGGAGCTTGACAGAGGGGTCTTTAGAGGTGCAGTCGTTGGTGTACAGGGAGAAGAGCAGTGGGGAGAGGACGCAGCCCTGAGGAGCTCCAGTGCTGATCGTACGGGTGCTGGATGTGTATTTTCCCAGCCTCACTAGCTGCTGCCTGTCTGTCAGGAAGCTGTTGATCCACTGACAGACGGAGGTGGGCACGGAGAGCTGAGTTAGTTTGGGCAGGAGGAGGTTTGGGATGATAGTGTTAAAGGCCGAGCTGAAGTCCACGGAGGCAGCCATCAGCGTCGGCGCCATCTTAACGAATTTCCAACGAATCCAACGATCCAATTAATTCCCAATAGACCAAATTAAATCCTGCCCTACATTTTTTTTCTCGTTCAAGAAGCAGTTTCATTCAGGTATACAGTATGTCACAATAAGAAAGAAAAGACAACTGCAACTTCCATTTCATGCTAACTTTAAAAAACACTGATCTGTGCAGTTGAGAAAAGAGGCAAACATGAAAATCTTATGTTCAGTTAATTCCAATTCAGAAATCTCTGTATGTGAATTTTTGATTCCTTTAATAACCTAATAAGACTTAAATGAACAGTGTGAACAGTCAAAACATTATTCTGCAAAGGAGGTGCACAGATCCGCACTGTGGGGTACTCTATATTTATCCAAACAGAAAAATCAATTTCATTTTAGCACATTTCAAAAAAGTGTTGTTAATGCTTACCCAGAAATATAATTGGAAGCAATGTGACACTGACTCTGTTTTACACCTCTAAACTTCAAATTGTATAACATCACTCCACACATCCAAGATAGAAGGTTCATAATTGATTTTCTCACTCATTTTATGTTGACGTAAGTCTGCCATCATCTGGACCATGTTACGGTGAATCTAAAGCTGGGGGGGTTCTTTGGGATGGTACATAAAGCTGCTATAACTGAGTGACTGTAACACTATTCAATAATGACACAGTCCAGTACTGATCATTAAAGACTTTAAAAAACAAAAAGAATGTGCAGCTACTGAGAAAAAAAAGTCAATTACTCAAAACAATGAATGCTGCAGCAAAGAAAGCATTCCTCCTACTAAGGCTATTAGTCTCTCCCATTCCCCTCTGGAGTGACTCTAAACTTAACCAGAACAAGGGATGGAGAAGAGTGATGAGATTGCTGATCGTGCTGCAAAGCCTGTGAGGAAAGACATGATCTTTAACAAGAACTATCTGCTCT
Source organism: Sinocyclocheilus rhinocerous (assembly GCF_001515625.1). Taxonomy (NCBI): domain Eukaryota; kingdom Metazoa; phylum Chordata; class Actinopteri; order Cypriniformes; family Cyprinidae; genus Sinocyclocheilus; species Sinocyclocheilus rhinocerous. The sequence goes on from NW_015666537.1 coordinate 710,846, forward strand.
TATGGGGAGTGTAATAATACTGTGCAGAACCGATTCATATTCATGAATAGTATGTTTAGAGTTATTTAGCGTGAGACAGTGCTTTTAATTTGGATGACTGCTTGACTGAGGTCTGATCTTTTGCGTATGTTTACATGAGCAGTGAGATATGCACAGTCATTAACTTTGTGCATATTTGAACTCAGAGTGCATTGCATGGTGTGTTTATGAAATACAATACAATTCTTCTAACCACTTCTCTGCTATGGTACTAATTGGAGTATATAAGAGTCTGTCTATATGAGTATGTATTTTTGAGTATTTAGTAAGACAGTTCACCAGTATTACAACATAACCTGTTATAAAATGGCATCAGCTCCTTTGTAGCCATGT